>NC_088688.1:65685854-65988884 GCF_028017835.1 Emys orbicularis | reverse complement strand
ATCTAAATTGTTTGTGGATGGTTCAGCACAGAAGTTTTTTCTACCATCTGCTTAGTGTCAGTGTTATAGCACTTGTATTATTTTAATTTGGGTTTTAATAGATGTTGCACCAGTCACTGGAATGCTAACAAAATGATAGTTCTTGTGCCAGCTCATGAAATGCACGCACAAACTTTTAACCCTGTTGCCATGCTTTGCTTTGACACCATTTTTCAGCAGAGAGACTGCTGTCTGAATTAATTTTTTTCCTGATTGAAAAATGTGTGCACCACTTTACATTCTTGGCAAAGTGGCATTTTGTCCTTTAGGTTGTGTTGCAATCGTTATGTTTTAAACTACATAAAATGACTAATGTCAAATAGCTGCTCCCTGCCAACGATGTAAAGCCGTGAATACTGTTAAATACATGCCGAGAAAAAGTGTGTGGTCCACAGATTCTCTACTGGCTGTGCATGAATTGAATTAAATTCAAACTGCAGGAGATTTATAATCTTTACTTTTAATCTATGGTCCCTTTTGCCTATTAAAATCAACTAATTAATATGAATATACTTTTAAACTTGAAGGGCTGTAGTCAGTCACAAAGTCGTGTAGGTGTACAAAAGTTATTTGACTTTGTTTTTTATAGAAGAATCGCCATGACACATTAACTATGTCTGATTTTAAATGTATAAAACAGATGTATTTTTATAGCTAGGTCTGTGTACATACTTTTCTACAAAGTGGATACCTCTGGGAGTTTTTACTATGCAGGGAAGAAAGAGGTGTATTATGCTATCATGAGATAGCTGATGCACTGTGTTGAGCTGAAGATAAAGCTGCTGCAAGTCTATGGCTTTATTGAGTAGCAGGTACAGATACACAGGGAGCAAGGAGGATGTTGTTAGCAGGGTGAGAGGGGAGGAAATAATGTGAAACTGAAGCCCTGTTACCCCAAATGGAAGCCATTTGTGGTCTTAAAGACTATTTTGCTTTCTTTGTTGCAGCTAAATGTGCTACAGAAGATCAAAAGAGTTTTCTTTTTCAAAAGTAACATTTTATCCTTGGAGTGGTTCAATTTAAAAATGATCTGATGAGATGACACATTTTGCCTATTGCCAAATGAGTAAAACAGTTTTTTTTTTTAAATGCCAGATTGGATCACTCCCACGGTCTATCTAGTCTAGTATCCTGTAGATGAAAGTGATCAGCATAAGATGCTTCAGATGAATGTACAAGAAACCCGATAGTAGGCAGATAGGGTGAGCACATTCTTTTCAGTACTCACCCTCACAAATATAAAGCTATATTTGAAAGTCGAAGTATGGAGATTACCCAGTAAACAAAAGTTTTATTGTATTAACTATACAAAATAAGAAAAAAATGTTGACAAATGTTTTGTGCAGAGTAACATACTAAAATCTTTCAGTTAGTCTAGACAAACTGAGGGAATTATCTTTCAGCCATGCAAGAAAAGTAATAACAAAGTTGAGTTGTAAAAGTTTGCAGCATGTGATGATATTCATATTTTCTCTACAACGTTATTGAATGAGTGACATTTACAGTAACCGGTGAACCAAAAGTATATAAGAGGCAAATGTAGTGGATTAGATGGCTCAGGAGATCCGTAATGGGATATGGAGCCTTTCACCCTTGAGTCAGTGTTTCAAGTTCAAGCCCATGTTAGTAGTGACTGAAAGTCATTACCAGCTGAAATGAAATGTGAAATGAGTTGATGGTCTCCCTTTATTTCTTAGTGTCTATATCACAAATGGCACTAATTGGCGCCCTTGTATACAGTCTCAGAGGAAAGGCAAAGGACTGAATAGACATGATGGCTGAACTACTCTTTCACCCAGAGAGACATTTCCTCTATGTCTAGGTACATTGGTGTGTCGGGAATGGGGGGAAAAAAGCTTGTGTTGTCCTTTTTTTAGGAAGATTTCACTATTCAGGGTTGGCAATTTTCACTAGCACTAAATTCTCTTAACATATAAAAACTGTAGTAGCAGCTGGGAATAATATAGCAGAGCAATAATGTAATACATTCGTAGGGAAATGTTCTAATGGGCTCCCTTGCCATCTTTACTTTCAATAATACTGTGAGCTCTTTGGTGCACAGATCTCTTAAAAATAAACAAAGCAAAAAAGAAGTAGTGTTTTCATATTCACTAATGGAATAATATTGTGCAGTGAATAATTGCAGACATTCACCTAGATTTTCTTAATTTTAATAAAATATGCAAAGATTCACCAGGAGTGAGAGAAATGTTGCAGTGATCCCTTTTCAACTCTGTGGTGGGGCGGCTGCCCCACCCCTATAAGAGATTGGGCTAGGGCAGGCCAGAGTGGCTGCACCGAGAGGCAGCCAATCAGGGAAGGCCTGTGGGAGAGCCAATGAGGGCTGAGCAAAAGTGGCGGCCAATCAGGGCCAGGCTCAGCCCTATATAAAGGCTGCCTAGGAGAGGCACAGGCAGTCTCTCCTGGGCCTCCAACAGGGAAGGTCTGTCTCCTGAGCTAGGAGACCAGCACTTGGGACAGTGCAGTGCTGGGCAGGCTTGGGGGGAGCTGAAGGGAACTCCAGTCCACTACCTGCCAGGCTGCAGGCCCTGAGGGAAAGGCCTAAAGGGTGCAAAGGGTAAGAAGGGAAGTGACCCAGGGAGAGCGGACAGCAAGCGAGGGGAGAGAAGGAGGGCAGGGAGGCTGCCACTGGAGCGTCCCTGGCTTAGGACCCAGAGTATCGGGAGGGCCTGGGTCCCCCGTCTTCCTCCTTATATTGCAATTGGCTGTGGGAAGTGGCCATATTGGACTGCACCATACCCCTGAAGGAAGGGGTTAGACTTTGGGAGTGGGCTGGCCACTGCAGCAGGTGAAAGACTGCTGTTAGCACCCCCCCCTGGAAGGGGGGTGAGAACGGACTAGGGGGCACTGCTGGAGGGTAGTGTCCTGAAGGGGACGCTGTGAGCAGAAGGGAGCAACGCAGGTCCAGGCGCCAATGGAGGGCAAGAGTTGGATGAGACACCACCAGGAGAGGGCGCTCCCCATGGACTGAGCTAATTCCCGGAGTGACCAGCGGGAGGTGCTGCAGGGGTGAGTCCCAAACATGTCACAAGCTCCCAGAAACAGCTCTCAGCACAGCCATAATTAATTGCCCGGGTATGGAGATCAGAGGTAGTAAAATTGAAAAAGATGAGATTGCCCAATCCTCAGGAAGTCAACACTTGACCCTGAAGGTCTGTCCAACTACTGTCCCATATCCATCCTTCTGTTCCTGAGCAAACTAACTGAGAAAGGACTAACAAGCTCCAGCAACATGACATCAGCCAGCCATCCTGGATGCTTCACAGTCGGTATCTAATGATACTAAAAAACCTCATGGCTATGGACACGAATAAGATCTCCATGCTCATGCTGCTGGATCTCTCTGCAGCCTTTGATACAGTGCACCATAAGTTAGTGCTAAGCCACCTGCATGACACAGACGGTCCACTGCAACAATGACTACAATCATTGTGTCCCGTCCCCCACCCCAACAGTGAGTATCTGCTCCTCCTTTCCAAAGGCCCTCACCTCCATAGATACATACTATCTACACTTCTCTTTTTTTTAGAATCTACCACTGGGAGAGATAGTGAGATACCATGAGCTTAGCTGACAACAGTGTGCTGATGCCACTTAACTGTATATCTCATTCAAAACTATGCAACTGTCATCACTACTAAAATCAAATTTTTGGTTGCAAAGCAGCTAGATCAAGCTGAATCCAGGCAAGACAAAGTGATGCTGGTCAGAAAGGGGAAATGTTTCAAAGATCTGGTCAAGACATTGTTTCTACCTTCCAATGAATCCATACAGTCTGTATTCATCAGTGGCATTAGGTCTCAGAGTCCTATCTGATTCCTTGATAAACTTAGATGATTTGGTAGCCTCAATTTACAAGAATGCTATCTTTCACCTTTAGCTTGCTAGGAAACTTTATGCCTTCCTCCCAGACAAGGAAACGGTCATAGCAGTCCTTTTGCATTTGTCAGCTCCAGGATGGTTGACTGTAACTCATTGTTATCCGAAGCTGAATGTGAAGATGATGCACAGTTTCTAGCTGATAGTGAATGCAGCTGCCTGCCTTCTCCCTGGCTCAGACCACAGTGAGCACATCAAGCCTGTGCTTGAGTCCCTTCACTGACTTCCAGTCAGTTCTGATTCAAATGTAAGGCCTTCATCCCAATGAATTTCAATCTATGAACCACCATGACAGCTGTATACCTCTTGGACAATGCAGACCAGAAAGCCCAGTATGAAGCCTGTGAGAGGTGTGAGCAAAGCATTCCCACTATGGAACAATTTCCAGAATAGTACAGGTGAAGCCAGAGTTTACCCATCTTTAGAAAATGCCATACAGCTTTCCTCTTTGAAAAAGCCTTGCCGCCATAAGTGACAAATCAAACACCTCTTTTATTCCCATCCCCTCAAAAGAACCCTACCCCATGCAGAGTTCTGACTACATAAAGGGGAAAGTGCCAGAGACTCCATGAAGTCCAATAGGCATTTTGCTGCTGCTATTGATTTTAAGTGGGAGACAGATTCGATGTGTGGCAGTATAAAACTCTAAAATAGACATACACCCCATTTGCTTGACCTCAAGCACTTCTTACTAATGGGAACACAGGAAATCACCTGGACTATAATGTAGCCCATGTGCATACACTGTGAAATAATGAACCTTTTATTTAGAAGAATGATGCACTGTGGAAAGCATGTATATATAACAGGGATGAAGAACAAAGACTTGGGTAAACTGAATCTATGTATCATAAAAGGAAAAGGGTAATACATTCTGTATGTAAGTAACTCACATATCCCATGCATATCATACTGAACATGAAGGAGAGAAATAATTAACCTTCACATTTTCATTTTTAGATGCTTGAGTGCTTTGCTCAAACATAAGACATTCTGTGTGATTGCAGCCCTTGTCCCATACACCTTTATAAAGAAGAACAGCAAATTTGACCTCTGTGTGTGTTGTATTCCAACTTATTGTACTATACATAAACTCTATAGTTGATCATGTATAAAATTTTGCTCAGGATTAAAACATATCACAGCTGTGTAAAATCTGGAGTTGCAGTAGAATTTAGATACTCTTTCCACTCCTTAAAAATGTTCCTAGGGGGGTTAAATTTATGAGAATAAAATGGCAATCATGACAGTCTGGCTGCTTTTAGTTTGTTTGTTGTTCTGAGTCACTGATCTGAAGACTCCTAGAGTTCAGAGGAAAAAAATTAAATCGTTTCCTCTTTAGTCACCCCAGCATTTCAAGATGGAGCTGAAGTTAATTTTAGAAAACTTTAAAACTACCTGAAACAAGTGTTCATTATGGTTGACCAGTATATGTATTAGAAGGGTTGATAAAACAAACTGTATACATTCTCTCATCTCTCTATGCATACACACGCTCACAGGTGAAAGAACAAAACTAAGAAATTACTCATTCAGAATTATCCCAGGAATTGGTTGAGGGACCTGTACCACTGAAGGATAGCTTGGACTAAACAAGCAGCATTCTAGTAGTTCTGCTGTTTAGTGAGTACTCAGGGGTTAGTGTTGTTGGGAGGTGATATTGCATTTGTATTAACTGCACATGCACTCAGTTCAGTCTGACTCCCCTAATGGCCCCCTATTCAATGTAACAAGCAAAAAAAAAAGTGGCTTTAAGCCATTTCTCCCCCAACCCACTCAGCATCAGAATAGATTGACAGAGAAAAGTTGTCAAAGTTCTCACAAGGTATGCTTAAAAGCAGATAAGAAACTAAACAATTAGTATAGCTTGGATTGACTATGCAAATACATAAAAGCCAGACTGGGATACCCTTACAGTGAGTAGTACCTTACTCCACAAGTAGTTCCATTAACTTCTGTGTGATTAGTCATGGTACAAGTTACTATTCAATGTGAGTGAGGTTGTCACAATCTAGCTCCTAGGTATTAGCGCAGCATAATATTGACTATGGTAACAGTATAACATCTTATCTGCAGGGTTATGATTGTACTAGTAACTAGATACCCATCCGTGAGATTAGTGGCTTTCTTTTGGCTTTTCTTTGTCACTCTCACAGTTGACAACATTCTAATCAGGAGCAGAGATGATATTCCAGATTCAGTAAGGAATTCAAGCACTTTCCCAACATGGTTAATTTCCCCAGAGAATTTCACAGTGTGGGGAAAAAACAGTGAGTGAAGGTGGAAGAACACAGTGAAATGGTTCAAGGGGGAAGGGAAATTTCCCATTTTGGGGCTGGGCATCAGTATCAGGCTTTTCTCCAAATTCCCAAGAAATAATTAATGGTATAAATTTGTTTTTTCCATCATAATTATAATATATGTACATATTAATAAAGGAGAAACAGGAGTCTTCTCCATAGCTTTTGATAAAGTGATAGCACAATATCTGCTTCCCATTTAACTATTTCAAGATATTTACACATGGTATTTTCAATCCAAAGAAATATAAAACTCCAATGTGATTTATGACTGAAAAACAGCTAAGTACTATGTATTACACAACATTTTGGAATATATTGCAAGGTCCAATAAACACATTACATAAATCAAATTTTAGAAACAGTAACTGATTGCCTGGTTATGGCATAATGATCTGTAGAAATATTTGTTAGGCAAAAGATGTGTGCTTACATTAGCCATTTTTAATTATATTGTTAACATAATGGTATTTACAGCCAACAAACCATATTGATATAGGATAAGCTGCTTTTTTAGTGTATATTTCCAGTTTGATTTGCTGATACATCACACACACACACATAGGATGCACTGGTTAAGGTGGTAAAAGCCCACCTAAATTCTACCCATTTCTATAACTTTTGGAAATCTCTTAAATGTTTGTGTCACTTGTTTTCATTTTCACATGTTTCTTCTCCCTATATTCAAGACCTCATGTACTCTTCCACAAGTTAGACCTATTGCTACATTCTGTGTCAAGATCTCCTGGCTTCTGTAGCACTCTGTTGTAGTAGACTGAAAATTCAGACATAAATAAAGAGAAAGATGGGGTTACACTTAAAATATCTTACCAGTAATAACTATACATTTTATAACTGCTGTTGCCACCATGTCACCGCTCTCATGCTGATGAGATGCAATCTTCCTCTTAGGTCTCTTAGGTCAACTCTGTCATTTCAAAGATGTATTAGCACTACACAGGACAAAGCAGCTAGAGTTTTCACTGACTTCAGTGTGAGTTGTAGGTGCTCAGCACCTCGCAGGATCTAGCTGTAGGGCCAGGAAATTGCTTTTAGTCATTCAGTGCAAGAAGTGTAGGACTTGAGGGACAATGTTAACAAGCATGACAAAAATGATATTGAAGCATTCCCAGAAGCCATAGTCTCCCATGTAACACAAAAGTGCAAACAAGAAACACTCAATAGAGCCAGATTGAAACACTTCTGTTTAAAGTTGAAGGATGGAGCAATCTTTTTATTTGCTTCATGAGAGTTGTATCCACTAGATAAAGTAGAGCCCTGCTTTACTTTGCTAGCTGCTTTCTTCCAGCCAAGCTGGTGTGTGTTGGTGGAGGAGTGCTTCATTAATAGTCCTTCACTTCGTTCATTCAGTCAAGTGCTTTTCAATTCATGTAGCTTCAAGTCAAGTAATTTGAACTTTGGGAAAAAAATGTAGAAAATTATTCTGGAGACTTAGCAGAATGTCCTTGTCCTTTATATCATTGTTTCAGTAGGTATATATGACAAATGACAATGAGAAAAAGCTAAGCATTTTTCTGTGAATAACTCTGTCCTTTTCATTGCTGGTACATTCACAGTCTAACTCCTTTTCTTCATACTTGCTCTCAGGTGTTGTACTTCTTTCCTCCAGGAATTTGTTTATTAGGTTATGTTTCCAAAGAGATTGGAAACTTGGGACAGTATTATACACTTTGAACTGGGTTTTTTTTTTTTAGTTATTGCTATATTGTTTTCTTGCATAAATTCAAATGTATCAACAGTGATTTTTATTTGGCAATTCTGAGGGATGCAAAAAAAACGGTATGCAAAAATTCTAAGACATATATTGGAAAACTAATTTATGTAGATGAGAACCCTTTAAGTGCTCTTATTTTTTTTAGATATTTTTCTTTTAATTTGCTGTTTACACAAGGGCCAACATTTTCAAACTTTGGTGCTTAAAGTAAAGCATCTAATCTAAATAAGTGTCCTGATTTTCAGAGATGTTCAGCACCTGCAACTACTATTGGTGACAGTGGGACTTGTTGGTGCTCTGCACCTCTGAAAATCAAGCCACTTAATTAGATGTCCAAATATGGACTTAGATGCTTAACTTTATACACTCATGTTAGACAGAAATGTGTAGAGGGAGATGTAGTTGAAGGTTCATCTGGATTCAGGTTTAAGGCTCAGCCCAGTCTAGTCTTCAACCTATCCCTGCACAAACAACAACATACCCTCTCAACCTGACATCAGTATATTCTACTCTCCCTCTCTCTCTGATGCCTCATCCAACCCACCTGTTCCTTCCCATTAAACATACTGTGTAACAGGGCCATAAAGTTGAGAGGCATCCCAACTGTAATGGGATAAATTTTCAGCTGGATTAGGGATTTGGGGTGATTCCATGTTTAAGTGCCCAACCTGAGACATCCTAGAGGGGCCTGGTTTTCAGAGAGTGTATGCTCAGCAGTTTCAGAAATTCAGGCCCCTTTAAAATGTCTCAGTCACACAAAAACTGAGGCATCTAAAATCACTAGTCACTTTCAAAAATGTAGGCTAATATATTTAAGCCAACCCTGCCTGGACATGTAAAGGAGCCACTGTTTTTACCGCTCATCTCTCTGTGGTATTGTTACCATAGAGACTGGAGCAGCTGGAGCAGATAGTGTCTTGTCAGCAGGAATCTTTATCTTCTGACCAGTAAGCTGTTGAAATTGTTCATCTCTTCTTTACTTCTACGGTTGCAGAATTTCTAATCCCGATTTTTACTTTTTTTTTAGTCATGCATGTTTGATATGGTGAATATAAATCTTTAACCTCTGCTGTGTTACAATTGTTTCTTTTGCTCTCTGTGCTGCATTTACTTTCAGCTCTTGCTGGTCAGACTATTAGTTTCAATGGGAGCATTCTGAGCCATTTTACTAAACAATGACAAATTCCAAGGCCAAGAAAGAGAACTTGCAAATATTTTCAGGAGGGACTTTCATAGAGGACAAAATATCAGACTCTAATATAAATGCTTACATATTGATTTACATACCGTAACTGTATGTATGAAAAATAGAGGGTTTGTAGGGTTGTATAAGACGCTGATACAGACTTTAGCCAAATTCAAGCTGTGTTTGTTTTGGGCCCGTATCCAGTCTGGGTTTGCTCTAACTACCAATGCTATTTATTTTTCAAATAGAGTGCTTTCTCCAGCCATTTGTTCTTGCAGTAAAAATGAAATCATAATACTATATTTGCATTAGCAAGGCAACATGCTACACAGTCATAAGCACAGGAATATGACTTTGCTGCGGGATCAAGCAGAAGAAAAGCTGAAATGAAATAAGTGCTTACAAACGCCACAAATACTGGAAAAGTACATTTATATTTATATAGATGTTCCTTTTTCCAAGTCATTTATAACTTAAAGCCCATCTTTTAAGGATCTTCTTTCTCACACTGAGACACTGCTTTACTAGCCTCCATTTACATCACTCTTCGGTAATCTTTGAAAAAAATCAAACATATTTTAATCTACTCTCTCCTTCAAAAGTCTTCCTCTTTCACATTTTTCTGCGGGCCAACAGTGACAGAAGCATTCTCACCTACTCTGCTTCACTGAAGGCTGAGACTGAGAATTTCACCTTTTCTGTTTCCTGGTATGTTGCGGGATTTTAATCCATTTCAGGGCTAACACTTTTTGTTTGTTTCATTGTACAGGGAAACTCATGTATATGCCTCTGATCCTATGGAACTATTGCTATCAATATCTATAGAACTCTTATTTGAGCTGTTCCTATCAACGATTGACATCAATAACCAATTACTGTGTGTCACTGGGTTGGGCTTCTACCCAGCTCCAGAATATAGGAAGCCACATCCCGTCTCTTGTGAGGGGGGGTTATTTTCTTAATAGAAGCAAGTACACAAAGAGCAAAGCAGTCTTTTAACTCAGTCCATACATTCAAGTTTCAGCTCCACCCCTCTTGGGAGCCTCTGGCCACTTCCTAGTTCAGACCAGCTCCGTTCCCTCTCTTGGGCAGCAGCCTCGGGGCTATTTTACTGAGCATCTGTCCCTTTGCTTCAGGGGACCCAACACAAGAGTTAGCACCACTCCACCCCACTGTGACTTTTTCTCCCTAGACAAGCCTGTCTCAATGAATCCCTCTTCTACCGGCCAACAACCACTATATCAAGGCTGGCCAACCTGTGGTTCCGAAGCCGTACGCAGCTCTTCAGAGGTTAATATGCGGTTCCTTGCATAGGCGCTGACTCGGAGGCTGGAGCTACAGATGCTAACTTTCCAATGTGCTGTGGGGTGCTCACTGCTCAACACTCTGCTCTGCCCCAGGTCCTGCCACCACTTCCCCCCTTCCCCCAAGGCCCCTGCCCCTTCCCTGAAGCCTGCCATGCCCTCGCTCCTTCCCCCTCCCCACCAGAGCCTCCTGCGTACTGCAAAACAGCTGACTGTGGCGGGCGGGAGGCATGGGGAGGGAGGGGGAGGCGCTGATTGGCGAGGCTGCCAATGGGCGGGAGGCGCTGCAGACTGGAGGGGGATAGTGGATGGGGGACTGCTAACATATTACCGTGGCTCTTTGGCAATGTTCACTGGTAAATTCTGGCTCCTTCTCAGGCTCAGGTTGGCCACCCCTGCACTATACTATAGGCCCTTTAATTAGCTGTATTGGACTCACCTGTTCTAGTCCAGTGGTGCTGGGTCTAGTCTATCCACAGGGACCAGCTAACCTGTGACACTGTCACCTTGACATTAGTAAAAAGTAACAGCAGGGAGGCTATTAAAGATCTATGTGCTGTCAGAGTCCATTGATTCATTCACTTCTGCTACCAATAAGGGATGAACAAATTAATGTAATAAACTACTAGTGTTGATATCAGCTTGACTGTGGGGTACATTTTCAAAGATGCCCCCATATGTGCACATGCAAACTTATGCACTCACTTTTCCAGCACTAAATTTACAAATGCAGTTGACAGAATCTTTCACCTGTGCATGTGGGTGATTTTCATGTACAAAATCCATTTGTACAACCCGCACACATTTTGCAAGCAATAACATTTGTACAAACAGATGATAGAATTTACATTTACAAAACCCATCCCAACTGCCTCTACATGTGACTGCTGCAAGACTGCTGTTTCATCTGACCCCTCCCCTCACTCTTTCTATAACCCCTTAACTGCCTGTACAGAGCCCTCCCACTTTGAATTGTAGGACCTAGCCAAGTTGACCTCAGTTGAACACTTTGGTTTACCGGGTAGATAGATAAGCCAAAAATGACACTTAGCAGGAATGGGATCTGTGGCCCAAAAGAAAAAGTATTACTTTTTTTATCATCCCATATGTTCTGGCTTCTATTCAAACTAGCATATAGAACTATTTACTACACTTCACTACAACAATAATAAAGTTGTATAGTACATGTCTTGAGGATAAATTGCTGCAATTATTTTATTCTGAGGAACAATGAAAGTCATATTGATGATGTTAGAGCAATAAGAAAAAAAACATTAGTTTTTTTTCTCTTTAGACAGTATCAGCTATGATACAGAAGTATTTACACAATGCAGAGTTCACTTATAAAGGCTTACCTACCCCATATTAGTTTATTTTTGTGCCTTGTATATGAAATACACAAACTCAAACTGAAATACATATTTCTAACACTACACAAAATGCATCATATGTTGTATGTGTATATGTGCACTTCCTCTTCAAAGCTACCATAAGGAAAGATGAACGCATATTACTATAGGTCCATGCCTAGGACCCCAACTCCTGGAGTCATGTGATTATACCAAAATCTAAGCTTTCACTTTGTATAGAAAAGATTCAGAATGAAAACAGAATGTCCCTGCTGCAGGGACATCTATCTGAGACCGGAGACACGCTGAAACAATGGGTCTGAGAGGAGTGAATTTCAGTGGAATATTAACTCAACAATTCAGTGCTCCGGGAGCCTCAGAATATTGCCAATGTCACCGTTGCAAAGGACTCAGTGTGTCAAGGGGAGACGGATGCAGTGCTGCTGCTCATTCACCTAAACAGACATCCTGCCTGCTGGGATAGTGGGGAGGCTGCTGCCACCTCTGTCTCCAATAGGAAAAGGGGACTACCGCTGCTTCCAATGGGAGGGATCTGCTTCTGTGGGGAGAAGGAAGCCTCATGTCAGTATTCCTGACTCTTATGGAAGGGTGGGTGCACCCCTGCTACCACCATTACAAGATGGGCTATTGAGGTCGGGCTACAGGTGTCCCATGTTGTAGTGTGACTAAGGTCCGGGACTACCTTTGTTATAGCCCAAAAGCATAAGAAAAGTGAATTCCCAGAAATACTTTGTGTAACACAGAAGGCCCAAAGCCAACAGAAGACGCATGAGCTAGCAAGTGAAGCTGCAGCCCAGAAGTCCAGTCCAAAGGTAAAAGGAGACTTTGCTTATCTCAGTTAGTCATAATCCTAAAAATATGATTTGGGTTTGGTTCAGTTCAGCAGATGACAAAGGTTTGTCCAAGCCAGAGAAGAAAAATATTTATTCTTAAACATGGCAATGAATAATTTCATTGTTTTTTGTTTAAATTAAGTGGGAGGAAATACTGATATTGGTCACATATTCTCTTCAGACCCGTGAATTTTTAAAACATCAACCATTTGGAACCCAGCTTTCATTGCCAAGTTAAGCCGTGTTTTACCTGTATGCTAGGCACTGCATGTATTCATAGCTGGTGTAATGATTGCAAAATTGTACACTCTTGAAAATGAAATGAGTATACACAGTTCAAACCACTAAAGACTCTCTTTCAATAGTATATACTTTGCAATTCATTCTGAAAAACAAAGGAAAATCAATGGAAACTACTGTATCTGCACACATCTGAGAGTAGATTTTCCTTTTCCAGAATACCAATTCTAATTAGAATCTGTACTTGAGAATTAGAAGTTGAATGATTTGTATGAAGCTTTGTTTCTGTTCTAAGTAGTTTGCATATACAAATTATTTATGCTAAAAGCAAGTATGAATGTGAAATTAGACACCTAAACAAATAGCCAGTCATATATTCATTGATACATGCTAAAGTTGTACAAGGCTCTCAATTTTTTAAATAGAAATATTTCTGCTGGAAAACGATTATTTAATTAATATTATTTGGGGGTGGGGACATTGCCATTTCTGCTAGAAAACCACATTTTTTGAGATAATTATTATTGATTTAGGATGTATATTTTAGTATGTCCAATGGACAGAAACAGGATCAGGACCACATTGCACTAGGTGCTGTACAAAAAAATAGGCCGACTCCCTGCCCCAAGGACCTTACACGTTAAAAAGCAGAAAAAGGCATACAGTTCAATTCAGTTCATTTCAATAGTATGTTATTGGAATGATAAGTTATACAAGATCCTGATCCAACTCCCATAGAAGTCAATGGAAAAACTGCCATTGCTTTCAGTATGTTGGATCAGCTCCAAAATGTTGCAAAGAATAATAATAATAATTAATAATAAAACCTCAGATACATGTCAGAGGTAGGTACAATGTGCACCAGAATGAGGCTTGGCACTGATTTAGTGGTTTTATCCCCATGTCCGTTATTCATCAATGTCTACTCCTGATCTGCTGATTGCTAAGAGGCTCACTGCTAAGTAGCATGATGTTATCTCTGCCATGTGTAATTAGGGTGAAGATTAGCACAAGTTATGTTCATTATGTTGATTTTTTTCCTTCAATGAGCTTGTTATAAATGATGACAAAAAACGAGGAGAGGACAGAGGGAAGGAAGGGACAGTGTTGTTAGAATGAAAAAGGGGAAAAGGAGAGAAAAAGAGGTGGTGGGTGACAGTAGTGAGAAGGAGGAGAATGCAGATAGTGGGATGGTCAGTCATGTGACTGAAGCATAGTCCAAATTGTTCAAGTGTAGATATTTGTTGCAAGGCTGAGGGGTCTGAACGGTCAATCTTTGGTTCTGTGACTGCTTATTATACTGGGAAGGGAGGTTCTGGGCAGCAGAGGTCTTTCACTAGCCACCTGGGAATCTCCCTCCCCTTGGTCCTAGCCAATTTGAGGAGGGGTAGACCCTGCTGGAACTCTTAGCCCTGGAATATCTTCAGGCTGTGAGCTATAGAGTAAGTTCTCCAGGAAATGTAGAGATGCCACACTTCCTGTACTCTCAAGATGAAGTCTGGTTTCCTGGGATACACTTCCTACCGGGGCAGAAACTAGGAAGTCCAGGATATGGCACCATAGGGCTACACAGAGTAGTAGGAAGTTTGTTACCTCATTCCTGTACAGAGTTCTGTTTATAATAAAGGGTTTATATTGACACTGGTCTGCTGGTCAGTAAGTTACTACATATTTCCAGGAGTGGAAGGCACAGCATGCTGGCAGACCCAGAGAGAAAGATCACATTGTATTGGCTGCAACAGATCCTGTGCAACTGCACAGAACTCTCCCACCAGCCCTGACAATCAGGGGAAATACTGAATATGCCTGGAAAAGTTCTAACAGCAGTCTGAGCTGTATATGAAAGCCACACGGGCAAATAAACAGGAGGATGAGCAAAAGATTATTTTGGTCTTAACAGTGGCAGGTGCAGAAGCACTAGATATATGCAATGTGTTCCATGCAGGTGATGAAGAGGAAAGCTTGGCAGAAATAATGAAAATGATAATCATTGTGGTCCCTAGGAAAAAAGTTACTTATGAGAGATATATGTTCAGAGTGAAAACACAAAATGAAGGTGAAACAATAGAGAAGTTAGTCAGACTTAAAACTAAAAAGTCAGTTGTGTGAATATGGAATATTACAAGACTCTCCGATGAAATACAGTAACTCCTCACTTAAAGTTGTTTCGTTGTTATGTTGCTGATCAATTAGGGAACATGCTCGTTTAAAGTTGTGCAATGCTCCCTTCTAACGTCGTTTGGCATCCACCTGCTTTGTCCACTGCTTGCAGGAAGAGTAGCCCGTTGCGGCTAGCTGGTGGGGGCTTGTAACCAGGGTGGACCGGCAGCCTCCCATCAGCTCCCCCTATCAGCTCCCCGCTCCCCTAAGTTCCCTGTGCTGCAGCTGCCCAGCAGGCTATCAAGGCAGTTCAGCTGTCCCTTCCCCCACTGCCATGTGCTGCTCCTGCCCTCTGCCTTGGAGCTGCTCCCAGAGACTCCTGCTTGCTGTGCAGGGGAGAGGGAAAGGGGGGGGGGCTAATGTCAAGGTGTCCCCCTTCCCCCTGATACTGCACCCCACTTACCCCTTCTCCATATAGAGGGGACACGGACAGAGAGAGCTTGGGGCAGCAGCTGCTGTCTCAACTTCCTGATCCACTTAAAAAGACAATGCACTTAAGAGTGAGTCAGCTTACTTAAAGAGGCATCTCTCTCTCTCTCCCACACACAAGGTGTGTGTCTCTCTGTCTGCTATGCTGTCTCCCCTCCCTCGTGCTGCCTTGTGTGAGAGGCTACATTAACAACAATGTGTTAACCCTTGAGGGCTCAGCCAAGTGCTAGTCCATCATTTAGCAGCAAGGCATTCCCTGGGAAATATTCCTCTGTAGTGAGGTTGAGTGGCCTCCCTCCGATCAGGAGAGAGAGGGAGCACTACACAACCCTTGGAGGGTGGAGCCTATATTGTTCCGCCCCCCTCTCAGGAAGTACCAGGGTGGGGCCGGAAGTATAAAAGGCCGACCCCGCAGCACAGTTGGGGGAGAGCCTGTGGAGGAGAAGGACACTCTGCCTGTTCTCCCGCATCCCCGAGAGGAACCTGTCTGTTCCCGATGCCCAGATGCTGACGAGGACTGGCCCGGAATACCTGCTGCCATATATCCCAAGATGCCGCAAGAGGCCTGGAGGTCACAGGTACCGAACCCCAAGGTGGCAGGAAGTGGCCCAGAAAACTGAAATAGAGAGAGGTAAGAAGCACATAAAAGTGGAAGAGTCAAACCTGTCTGTGAAAGACTATAATGGAGGAACAATTCTAGTGTTGGAAGTGATTACTTACACTTAAATACAAAGGGAAAATGATTTTTAAAAAAAGAGTTTGCTGTGATACACAGAGGCAAGTAACCAATCTTGGACTTACACACATGTGAGATGCTTGGTCTCATTAAGAGGATGTTTACCATAGAGACGCAGAAAAAGAAAACCAGATATAAAGGTATTAGTAGCCTTATATGAATATGTATTCACAGGAAATGGGTGCCTTCCAGTAGCATACAAGAGACGTTGAGAGAGGAGAAGAACCTGTGGTACAACATGAAAAGTTCCACAAGTCTTAGGAAAGAAGCTAGAAGAAGAGCTGCAAAACATGACAGCAAATGGTATCATTTGGAGAATAGAATCAACGGATTGGTTTCACTTCCAGGTAACTGTAGAGAAAAAACGGAGGGGGATTATGGCAATGTATGGACCCTAAACAGCTGAATAAAAACATAAAAAGAGAACACTTCCACTTGCCCACAAGAAGCGCATTGTTTTCTGAGATGTCAGAAAGCAAATGCATCAGCAAATTAGATGCATCCACTGGATTTTGGCAGATCCCCTTGAAAACTGAGAGCTTCAAGATCTGCACTTTTAACACACCTTTGGGAGATTCTTCTTCCTAACACGGCCTTTCAGAATACGTTTGGCTCAAGTAGTATTTCACTATACAATAAGCCATGTGTGAGAGGATCTAATAGGCATGAAAGTGTACACTGATGACCTAATTTGGGGCAGCAGTATCATTGAACATGGGAAATGACTGAGGAGATTATTGGAAATTGGAAGAGCTAATAATCTTAAACTGAATAAGGCCATATGCCAATTTCAGGCAATGGAAATAACAAAGTTGGGGGACAGTCTGACCTCCAAGGCATTGCCTGCACTCATTCCTGGTGCTGCAGCTACTTGTGCTGCTGCTAGGCAGCAACAAAAGATAACAATCCTGGGCCAGATAATACATTTGTAGAAATTTGTCTTGGCAAAACTTAGCAAGAAAAATATTAAATTTTTACTATCAAAACAGGTTTTTACAATGAAAACACAATCTCGTGAATTTCCTGAACAATTCCAGGTGGAAAATGTTCCCTTTCTTATGGATCCTCAAAAATTTGATTTGTTCTCCCCAATGATGAGAAGTATTATTATCTACTGTGAACTACAGAGATAAGATTAAGATCTTTAAAAGTAAACAATACCCACTAGATGTAAACCCTGGAAAACTTAACAACAATTTTTTCCTGTAGTTTATAACTTTAATTGAATGTATGCTCAAGAGAGACTTACTGTATAATTTTAATTATACACATTGAGGGACACATTTTTTTAAAAAAAATGGGCACTTCTTTATTGTTCCTAGACATTCAAAACTGTCATTTTTGAACAGGTCTTGAATTATGCATTTCCATGGCTTGCACACAGTTTTGCACATGCATGCACGCACGCACACCTAGACACAGTGCTTGTGCATTTTTTGTGGGCTCAGACGAGGTACCCATTTGTAGCAAAAGACAGGTGATGCTGTATAAAAGTTTGTAGTGGAGAATGTATCGGCAAAGTTGAAAGGGAAAAAAATGCTACAGCATACATACGTTGGCTATTTGCTGGCATACTTAAAAGGGCAAAGGAATAAAAGCACTTTCTACCACTTAATGTTGGCATTGTACAACACATTTACATGAAAGAACTATAAAGACTTCATGATGAAGCAGGTTCCTGCTCAAGCACAAAAAAATTGGTCCCCTCAACTTAAATAGGGCACATGAAGAAGAAAGACAGACTGAATCGTTTAATATGTTTAGGATTTGTGTTGTATTGAGAGTGTCATAGATTTATTGATTGATGCCCATATTTCAGATGGAAATTACTGGAAGAGCACAGTCAAGGGAATAAATATTTTCACACATCCAACAGAGTGTCTGCTCATGTGGGAGGTTATTTGACTCACATAAAACAAATGGACCATATGGCTCACATTACAGTTAATTAATTACGATTTGAACTAAGTCTTGCTTTTATTTTTGAATATAATATAATGTAAGAGGGGAAAACATTGACATTGGGGATCTCCTTTGTTAAAAACTTAACTAAAATATTTCACCCAAGTGTTAAATTGTTTTGATTCAGTTCCAAAATAAATTAATGATGTAAATTTTGTTCAGAAAATGTAGGCAATTGTTCAGCTGAACATTTTGGGGCCAGGTTCTGCCACTCTTAATCATGCTGCATAATACCTTGTGGCATGAGTATTATCATTGATCTTAACAGAACTACCCACCCAGTAAAGTACAGCTGACTGTAAGTAAGGATGGCAGAACTGGCAGAACAAGAGTAGACAAAGCACTGATAGGTGAAGTTATCTAGTTTCCACTTCTTCTGCAGCAAAAGAGCTATGTTTGTTATATATTTAATTCTAGAAAATCCATTAGTAATATCTGTAAATGGTGTTACAATAAAAATAATCAGAACTGTCAGAACCTCATGAAATCTGATAAACTGAGAGTTACTGTTAGAGTATTTTATCATTTTCTATGAGACTATAAATTTGATATCTACAAAATTATAAAGGCTTCTTTAAGCCATCCCAGCTTGTGTTGAGATTTTCACTTACAGCAGGACTGTTTCATGACTAGTTTAGTTTCTGGTTTTGGCATATGGGGGTTTGCGGGGGCAGAAGGAGCAGGATTTGTTGGGAGAGCGTTGGGTTAAAGTGGCGCTTGGGATAGGGGACAGGGAATAAGAGAAGCAGAGATGGTGAGAACTAGGAATAATTATTGAAGTCAGTGGTGGGTTGTACTCGTTGGTGTCATACCAGTATAAGTGAGAGAAAAATCAAGCCCATAATGTTTTTTGACATCTTTCCTATATGAAACGAATGTTAATACAAGTGACCAAACATTGAAATTTCTGGTTCAAAATCTAGAACCTCCAGAACTAATTCTGTTCTTTATTTTCCCTTAATATGTCCTGAATCCATATTGCCAGAAACAGTTCATGTCCACAAATAGTACATGAGCAGAACAGGGTATTGGATTAAGCACTGACATGAGGAGTCTTTCATGAGTTAGTGAGATGAAAAGCTAGCCAGTACAATATTTTAAAAGAAATGAAAATGGAATAATCTGGCCAACAGAAAAAAGGGGTGGATGCAAGTACACAAGGTCAGATCCTCAGCTGGTGTAAATCAGAGTAGTTTGTTGATTTCAAGAGAACTATGCTGATTTTCACCAGCTGAGGATCTGACCCAGAGAGTGGAGATTCTTAAGGTCCAATTCAGTGGGAACTACTCATATGCTTAATTTTAGGTGGATGCTTAAGTATCTTGCTGAATTGGGGCTTTAACCATTAGAACTAATAATGAAATTCTCAAACTACCAAACCTGATTTGATACCTCCTGTACCATGGGTGAAATCTTGACCCTATTAAAATCAATGGTAGTTTTGCCACTAACTTCAACAGAGCCAAGATTTTACTCTACATGTTCTTGTAAAACTACTTTTTTTTTCTCTTTATGAATTATGTCTCTAACTTGTATCAGTGGAGAAATGTGATCCCACCATATGCCAAATTTATACTTAAAATATTAAATGACAAGACGTAAGTAAAAGCTTAAATCAACAAGTTATAATTTAAAGTTTGAATCCTATATTAATTATACATTGATACATGTAGATTAAAATATATGAACCAAAAGTGATGCTCTACCACTTTGGGCTACATGATGAAAAAATAACCTGGTAGAATGAAATGAGTCTCATGAAGGTATGTAGAAATAAGGCTTAGGATTTTTTCCCCAAACTTAAAGCTTTGCTAACTATTTCATAATATTTTCCGAAGTAACAGGATAATGCAATATGTCATTATGTCCTCAAACAAAAAGGACAGTGTTTTACATAAAGAAAAAGAAAGGATGATGATTTAACCCAATTCCCCTCAGTATATATCACATTTTCAGAGAATAGTCTGCAAATAATCATTAATGGTAACTTACTTTCTAAATCCCCGTTTCATTTCAAAGAAAGCTAGGCTGACCTCTTACCATTCAAGTGTCAGTCATGAACAGTGGGAAGAATTTGCTGATCACCATGAACATTTGATTCACTTCATGCCTCAAACTTTGTAGCTCAGATTAAAAATATTGCTATTTAATGTAATAGCAAGTTTGCATAGTAAAGGTCTGATCCAACTCTGATTGAAATCAAAAGAAATCCTTCCTTTGGCTACAACCATAACTGAACTGGTATCCAAAAGAGGGGCTTATCTATCCTTCTGATAGAAAGCTAGATTTTTTTTTCATTTAGACCCATCAGATATAAGGATATATGGACTGATAGGGGCTTAAAACAGACTTAAATTATATTAGCCAACTTAACCTTTTATGCTGCAGGATTTACTTTTTATGCTTTACCTTTTATGCTGCATAATTTATAAGACACTACAGTGTCTTCAACAATAAAAACATATCTTACAAGCCATAACATAATGACAGTAGTCATTTTCAAATTGTTATTACCCAAATTACTTAATATTTTATGGTTGTGACTTAATTGCAGTTAACACATGTGATTAACTCAAAACAAATTAACATGTTTCTTTAATGAACACACACACACTCTTTCCCCCATCCCCCCAGCACACACACACACTCGCTCACACAAAACCAAAATCTGAAATGGTGCCCCTGGTGAGCCAGGGTCATGGGCTCTGGGAAGATGCAGCCCCTGGGCGACACCACAGATCCCGCTTTGAGTCGCAGGACAAGTGCCAGGCACCATGAGCCAGAGCAGCAGCACAGAAGTAAGTAACACCCAAAAATACTTAAATAAATGGTATTCTATTATTAACAGTGAGATTAAAACTGCAATTAATCACAACTATTTTTTAAATCTTGTGATTAATTGTGATTAATTATTTTAATGGTTTGATGCCCTCATATATTTATTTTCTTCTTTCTCCTGTTCCAGCAGGAGCAGTTGCACCACTGTTTGGGCTTTGACTACGTGGCTTTCAAAATCCAAGTTTGCCCAGTCATCGACTATGGCACTAACAATTCATCTTCTCATAGCCCATACCAGCAGTAACAAAGGGGCTTAAGTAAGCAGAAGTGACCAATAACACTGACTTGCTTATTGATCTGAGGATTTGTGCAATGTGGCTGTAACACCATCACTGCCTGTCTACAGGGCCGGCGGCTCCAGCATTTCTGCCGCCCCAAGCAAAAAAAACCAAAAAAAACCGCGATCGCGATCGGCGGCGGCAATTGGGGAAAAAAAAAAAAGCCGCGATCGGCGGCGGCAGTTCAGCGGCAGGTCCTTCGCTCCTAAAGGGAGTGAGGGACCTGCCGCCCCCGAATTGCCGCAGGTGCCGCCCCTCTCCCTTGGCCGCCCCAAGCACCTGCTTGTTAAGCTGGTGCCTGGAGCCGGCCCTGCCTGTCTAGCAGGAGAAAGACAGGCCATAGAAAGGAATTAGCAAAACATTGAGAAGTCGGAGAAAAAGATGGTACAATACCAGCTATGATGTCACTTTCTACCTTTGCCTTTGCCTCAGTGCTACTGCATCTGCCATAATCCCATAATCTGCAATTTCCACAATATTGCATGTTATTGGCTCAAATCAAACACATTGGCCAAATTCTCCGCTTAGTTACACAGGTGCTGCTCTGTTGACTTCACTTGGCTTACACCAGGCCCATTAAAGCCAATAGAATTGAACCAGTTTAACTAACAGGAGAATTTGGCTAAATATTTGGTATTATCATATTCCTATTTTCATTGTTGCCAGTTGAAAATGGGGGTGCGGGGGGGGGGGGGGGGGCAGAGAAAGCTGAAGGATCACTGCTCTCACTATCACTTCCCTCCATGTTCAAGCACAGATTTTAATAGCATTTCCCCTGGCCTTTTATTCTTTCTTTCCTGAAATGAACAAAAGTGTGTGGAAATTTGATGGCTCTACTAGAAAGAAAATGTCTTTCCATATCCCTTTACCTTGACATTACTCTTTGCATTTTTTCCTCAGTGTTGATGTTTTTGTCAGATTCCCTCAGAAATCCCCAATCCTTCCTTATCTTCTACTAAGTGAGGGAAATAATGTTTTATCCTCCAGTTGACAGGAAATGTGGCCAACAAAAAGAGTAGAAGGCATGACCAATGGAGCAACATAAGACAGTAAGTGGTCATCTGATGATGCAGATATTTAAAACTAAACTGAAAAAAAATCATTTGATCGTATGCAGAAGGGAACAATTGTGAACTATCAGGAAGATAGTTGAGAAGACCTTAGGCTTTGTCCATCACTAACTTCTATAAATTTGTGACTTGTACTCATGGTATAACATGCGTAAGGCCCTACTTGAATTGTGGAATAATTGTCAAAAAATTGCATCTGAGTTGTGGACAAGCCATTGAAAATTGCAGAAAAGTAATAACAAACCTTATTTTTTGTGGTAATGAAGTCCATTATTATTTTTCTGCAATTTTCTGCTGGGCCGCCTGGGGATGACAGCAGGGGCTCCAACTGACTGCACATTGGTGGGCTCCTGTTCCAAAATGGCGGTGGAAGCCTAATATTGTGGAATGCGCAATTTCCACAATATCGCATGTTAAGTAGGGCCTTAAACATGGTCTAATTTCCATGAGTGGTGTCAGTGTTAACCCACCAGCTGTTGTGCACATATATATATTTAAAAACAAATAAATAAACTCTGCATTTAAAGGCTGGACCTGTAATGTATATATCACTTTGTTCATACTGTATTGCATGGGGTTAAGACTTCCTCTTTGCCTGCATTTTGCCAAGCTCTCTGATGGCCCTTAATAACTGATAAGCACTAAAGCTATGACATATGCATTATGAATAATTTAAAAATTAGATAGTAATTGAATAACTTTTGAGAAACTTATCTTCTATGATGTAACTACACTCAAAAGCTTGGTTATAAAATGGATAATGTACAGTGGAAGGCTTCTGGTTAAAAAAGGGTTTACAAATGATTAAACATTGGACTAATGGTGGACAAAAAAAGAAATATAAAACCTTTCAGCTGTTAACCCATTCATTCTCCACTTTCTTTCAGTGGTGAATAAGACTTAAAACTTGTGATACCTCATAACCCCATGGCACCTTGCCACTTGTGTGTGTATAAAGAAAACTAACGGTAAAAATATAGAAATAGATCTATGAATTCTGTGAATCGTAGGAACCTTGAAGGAAAGTATTATTGACTCAAAACTTCTTGTCATTTTTTGTCTGCAATGCACCTAGCTGAAGTATAACAGAAATTCACTAAACAAGTTCAGCCATCTCTGTTTTAAATTAAATTTTTCTCAACATAGGGAACTTTGTAACAAGAAATTATTGTTAATTTAGGTCCTTGTATACAATAATCCAACTCCCCTACACAACATGACTGAGAGTTACAGTTATGATACTAGTCTGCAGCTCTTTTGCTATCAGTACTTTCTATCAGCAAAACATCAACTAAAAACAGCTGAAGAGAAAAAAGGATCCAGTGCTATTTTCCCTCAGTATGGTTTATGGTTTGTATTTAAGTACAGTAGTGCAATGACAATGGCATATTGTTATTTGCTGCAAACTGTCTCCCACTTTTCTCAAGTGAGAATTCCTAACTGTTTGAGGCCTTTGTTGTAGGACATCCAGTTTAGCCTAAGAATGATTGACTTCCCCACACCTCCTTTTTTTCACTTTAGTTCTTCACATTTCTCAAATATCGCTTGGCAATCACTGAATTTCATATTGATATTTGCAAATTTCATTTTCTGCTGCTTCTTTATTCTGATCCAGTTGGTTTAACAGTTTCATCTAATTATTTGATGTAAGCATAAGATTGTCTTATTTTGGAATACATCTGGTCAATTAGCTGCTGTATGGATAGCTAAGCCTTTATTATCTGTCACTGAGTCTGCTTTATTTGATTTTGGATCTCTATCTGGACCTGTAATTGCTTGTCAGAGGCCTCAATTGACTCCTTGAAACTATGCCTGAACTTGGTGTATTTGTTTTTAAGCTCCTACCTAGCCTTTCTTGATATCTACAGTAATTGAACTATGATTGAAACTTATCATAGCTTATGTTTTCCCTTCAGATGGATAAGCTTTTGAAAGTGTGGCCAAGATTTGTTTGATTTTCAGATCACTTACTACTGTACATAAAATTATTTCTAGAGTTCACCTGTCTCATCTAAAATACTAACTTGAATTGAGTGGGTCTGTTGCACTTAAAAGACTCATGATGGAAACTATAGCAATGCAACATTTTGTTTACCATGCCCACACTACATGTGTTACTCTGATTCAGACATTAAAAAAAAGGAAAGGACTTGGGATCCGACTAGGTACATTGTTTCTAAAACCATGCACACTTGGGATTTTCATTTTACTGTGTGTGTGTGTGTGTGTGCATGTGTGTGCATGCGCACATATGCTCAAAAGAACATTTTCACTGAATTTTGTGTAAAAAATTGTAAGGTAGCAAAGTTTTGCAACATCAATCAAGAGGGATGAAATCAATGGAGTCTAATTTTGTGAGCATCACAGATGTTTCAAAATCCTTTGCAAACTTGTAAAATGTGTCCACATTTTGTGATTTATTTGTATGGCTAAAATCATCAAATAAATAATTATTCCTTATGAAGTATTCTTATGACTCTGGTATCATCTCAGGATTTGCCCTAAAATTGTAATGGGCCAAGTTTTCAAAGACAGGCACCTAAAAGTGTCTGAATGCAACTATTATCCTGCCACAGTAGAGATCAGTGGAGGCTCAAGTTTGATCTGCCACATCAGTGGTTCTCAACCCACAGCCACCGTGGCCCAATTAGCACATAGCTGCGGCCCAGCTATGTGGAAAAGGCTGCCAGGCCCACACAGCGGGGTCTGGCTTCCTGTCTGCCTGGCATGGTGGGGTCCAGGCTGCTCGGCTCATCTTGGTCGTGGTCACTGGCCACCCCCATGGGATCCGGGACTGCCAATCAGCCCCACGAGGTCCCATGGGGTCCAGGGCTGCCAGCTGGCCCTGCGGGATCGGGGGCCTGGGGTTCAGGTTCCAGGGCTGCTGCCAACCCCGCACAGTGGGGGTCCGGAGCTGTTGGCCAGCCCCATGGGATCAGACTCTGGGGTCAGGGCCCGGCTGTCCTGCTACTTGGGCCCTGCATTCCTAAAGGTTTCATCACATGACATAATCTTTAATTAAAGATTAATCTTTAATTCCTGGAGACTCCAGGACAATCCTGGAGGGTTGGCAACCCTAGGCGAGTTCCAGGGTCCCTCTCACTCAGCCCCCCGCCCAGGGCTCCGCTTCTGGTCCCACTCTGTGGATGGGTTTCTGGGTGGGGAGGTGCTGGACATAGGGGTTTGTGGGAGGGCGGCTCAGGAGGGATGCTGTGGTTCTCAAACTGTGGCCCTTGTAACACATTGTGGGCTGCATACGTGGCCATCAATGATAAATAGGTTGAGAACCACTGTCCCACACTATGTAGGAGGAAGTTACTGGCAGAGCATTCTCCAACAAGACACTTAATTCCAGAATTTACTTCTGTCTTTGGGAGTTCAGCTCCTAAATGCTTTTGATAATCCCACTAGGCACCTACTTGCTCCTTTTAGGCACCTAAATACCTTTAAACATCTGGCCCTTATGTGACTTGCCCAAAGTCACACAGGATGTCTGTAGAAGAGCAGAGAATTGAACAGCTGGGTGGTGTTAGTGGCCTGTGATATATAGGAGGCTAGATTTGATGATCTCGCGGCCCCTTCTGGACTTAAATTCTATGACTCAGTCTCCTGAGTGCCATGTTAGCCTGCTTACCACTGGGCCATTATGAAGATAATATTCTGTATGGGAGCTTAGAACACAGGGTCTATGCCTATGGTTTTTTTATGTAGATAAAATAGTTGTCGTGCACATTAATCCATAGCTTGCAGGCAACTGCATATCTAGCTAGCTGGTAAAGTAATTATCCAGTTTATGTACAGAAATGCCCCTTTTTGTGTGTAAATGCAAAAATCTCTCAGCAGTATCTGCATGCATAAATTTTATGGGTGTGAGATGGGCATGTGCCTGTGAAAACTTGATCCACTTAAACTAAAGTCGAGGACATTCTCAAAAACAGATTATTTTATTAGATTCCCATCATTAGGGGCTGAAATCCCATGAGAACAGCCCACAGCATTATTAAATAGGAACCCACAACTCAACCCTAGCCTTGGTTTGACTTTGAACCCCAAGTCGTTGCCTTTATCCCAAACCAGATCTGAACATTGCCTCTCTGATATGCCGTATAACCCTTCAATTACATAGGACTGAAACTTGGATTTGAAAACTTTAGTTTTCCTGAAGCATAGCTCCATTACTCAAGGATAATACTATCAATGTCTTTGTACTTCAGTAAATAGCCAGTAATATTAAGGTAGTTCGCAGTTTTGGAACAGGTGTTTGGATGGATAACTATTAGAGTGCCTTCTGGGAATTACGAAAACACACCAATTGTATTTTTGAATAATAATAATTATTATTATTAATAATAAAAATAATAATGAAACCACTGCCTGGTAACCCTTATGTTAATAGTTTATATGTATTCCATATACTTCCAGATGTATTCCAGTCTTACGAGCAAGGTTGCAATGTGTTACCAAGAATATGCTCAGATTCCATGGGATACTTTTGTACAACATATAGGATATACAGAACATCAAATTATTCTTAAGATAACACAAAGATATTCTTCATGATAGTGAATCAGCTTTACATGCACACATGGTATCACAGCTTTTCACTGTGTTTTTCACTGGAAGGCTGTGTTGTACAATTTCCAATTTCCTTGTTAGGAAACACAGTATGCAGCACGTCTTAGGCAATCAAAGGTTTAATGCATACCCCAGTGCCTCACCAACTTTCGTAATGTTTGGTGAGGCAGCGCATCTGCTAGTCAACAAAAGGGGAAGATGCTGCCCAGTCAAATAAATGGGCTGACATTTTTGCATTTAAGGCTGAGTCAGAGGTGGATGTGAGTGATTATTTTAATTATACCCATATTTGTATGACTATAGTTAAAGAACCTGAATAACCTATTGAAGTAGAAAATATGTTTAAAGGACCATTCCCACCACTGACATATGCATCTTGATAATCTTGGAGACAGGAAGAAAAATAAACAACACTAAGCATTTCACTGAACTAAAAGACTATTATATTTGATTGCTAAGCTGCTATTGTAAATTACATTTACAATAACACTCAACATATATTTCTCTATATGAATAAACTATTTGTAATTTGTAGTTTGGTTCCAATCCACACTATATTCAATCCTATTATGTGCATCCTCTATTTTCTCGCACACCACTTAGAATATACTTGACCTCCTAAAATGTTCATCTATGAGTGTTGCCATTTATTTTCTAAGCAGTTATGGATATTTTACCATGAGAATTTATTTGTAACTGTCTTCTTACTACTCAATGGAAATGCATACAAAGGTTAACTTACTATACAGTAAATGAATCCTGTTAACAGCTTATAAAAATACCTTGCACTAAAAGTATATATTTATTGCAATGTATTTTATCAGATATGTAAAAAATAAATTATGTCTTAGGTATAACAGGTTAGGTTTCTAATATTTTAAGTAAATAAATTGAGGCAAAGTTTCAGAGGAATAAAATATAATGTAGAGGTGGTGAAATACTGCATTTTGTATAGGTAAGGTAAATAATTTACTTTATAATAATTAAATCGACATAGAAAGTATGCACCTGTATTGAATTTTCTTATTTTTAAAATGTGATGCAAACAGGGACAGTGAATAACAATCCGACGTCAGTTTCTAGAGGAATGAACGCCAACACAAGTTATGTAGATCTACAATAGAGATAACTTTAAATAGTTACATGGTTAAATATAAATGTCTGAAAATGTTAAACCCTGTAGCTTTTCTTGACTTTTCAATTGTCAGTATGTTAACAAATCCAGAAACAGCACTAAATCAATCTAAGGAGAAGCTGTAATCTTCTCCACGCTTATAAAATATTCTCTCAACTGTTGGGACTGATAAATTAATGTCAAATGAAAAATAAATTACTGGATATGAAATTTTTAAAGTAGGAAATAAAACGAAATGCAGGCTACTAGTTGGTGACATAGCCATCGGCTGTACCTGCAATGGGAGAGATGAAAAGAAACTAAGTCAAATAATGTTCTTAAACTAACTTCTATTCCCTAATGATCTAGCAGACAATTGATGCTCACTCTGTGATGTTTTTGAAGGCATGGAAACAAAAAACAAGTAGTTTGGGCATGCACTGTACATCTCTCACTCTGAGTTCACTAGGAGATCGAGGTCAGTATGCGGTCCTGTATATGATATATTCAATGGGTCTGGGAGATTTAAAATATTTGTCATGATGTTGAATGTAAGCAAGGTAAATAAATATTGAAAAGCAACCATTCTGAATTGTGAAATACTCATGGGGTGACTGCAGTATCTTTTTTTTTTTTTAACAAAAATAGCAGAATTAATTAAAGCAATGTGGAAAGAGAGAGAGAGAGAGAGAGAGAGAGAGAAAGGGCAAGCATACATATATTACCCAATATGTAATTCACTATCATGTATGGAAGATTGCAATGTGAAAAATATAATAGTCAGGAGCAGTACTTCAAGCTTGTATTAAGCAGTGTAAATACCAAATGAGCACATAGAGTTTTAGACTTTTATTATTCAACTGGAATAGATAGAAAATGCTATCATCTCTGCATTTTTTTTTTATTATCGCAATGCAGGAACAATCTATTTACCACATTTGTATCCATATCTTTAGAGCAAAAACAAAAGGGTATTTTTTGTGTGCAGAATGTTTTCTTGTAAAGTAATAATATTACTCTATCAGCACTCAGTGTGCCGACATATTTTTCAACATTCCTCTTTTAATTAACTTGTCTTACAAACACAGGCGACCAGATGAACGCAATTTATCCACAGCATGTATTTTCAGTTAGGAGGCAGATAATTATTGCTCACTGCAGAAATAATGTTCTTCTACTTGCTCATGTAAAACAAACTTTAAATGTCATTTTACAGCAATAAAGATTACACAGCATAGGGCAATCTTAAGATATGGCAATTATACAGAGGAACTTCTCATTAACCTGGAGGTCAGAGGTCAGGGACGAGCGCCAATTCTTGCTAATACAAACCTAAATTGGTTTGTGCTAAATGTAATGATCTAATAATCATGAAAATGGGGACAGTAAAAACCTAACAGCTATTGTGGTACATTTCCAAACAGATTCATACAATCTGTAAACATAATCTGGATAAGGTCACTTACTGCCCCTGCTTTCTCTTGCTGTTGGGTAAGTCTAGTTGTATATTCCAGGAAGAATCATGGTGCACACAGTAGTTGCTACATGTTACAGGGAGAAATTACCTTTTTTAATAAACTAGTGGCAGTTTTGTAACATTAAAATGTATTGTTTCGATTAAAGGAAACAACCACCACATAATCTTTAAACATTAAGAGAAAATTGCATTTTCAAATACAAGTGCTACAATAGCTCTAAACATATTTACTTAACAACATTTTAACATTTTATAGAATGCGGTAGAAAAAGTAGAGAAACATAGCAGACTAGTTATTTAAAACTATAAATTAAATTATACTGTATTCAAAGTTCTCAAGGACCCAGTTTAGTGCTATGCAGATAATTAGATTTATTTTTTTTTTAAAGCCAGTGGGCTGAACTATGACTTTTTCCTTAAATACATGAGTTTTACTCATAGGGCAGCCACTTACTTTCAGTCATGATATTATTCAAATGTGAAATGTACTGTAAAATAAATATTGACCTACAGCAAAGACAAAAATAATTATGCTACATTGGACAAATGCTCTTTTCATTTCACAAACACCAGGACATCAAATAAAACAGTTAGTAAGTCTATATTTATTTGTGGTCTCTAGGAGCTCATCAGCCAAACTGAGGGAGGGAAGTTTCAATGACTTGAGGGAAAATGTCTGTTAATATAGCCATTAAGGGTGAAATTGAAGAGAAAGTAGCTATATCATGCCTTGTAACTCCAAAAGCTAATCTCTTCTACCTAGCTTAACCAGTGTAATAGGGCCTTAGTATTCAGAGAGAAGAATAAGGCCATGTCTATACTACAGGGACTATAATGGCACAGCTACAGTGCGGTAGTGCAGAAGGGGGGTGGGTTTCTATCACTGTAAGGACACCACCTTTCCAAGCAATGGTAGGTTGACAGAAGCATTCTTGACCTCGCTGCATCTACACCAGGGGTTGGGTCATCATAACTACAGCACTCAGTGGTGTGGATTTTTCACCACTCGGTGCACTATAGCTATTTCAACCTAAATTTTAAATGTAGGCCAGGCTTAATTTTCTGTAACAGGGTATACCAGCTCTCTAAAGTTTATGAGGAAACCCTCCTCCTGGCCAGTATTACCCCATTCCAAGAACAATCCCTGTGGGACAAGGAGCACAGTCACTGAGGGAGAAGAAGTCCACTTCCCTCAATAGTGAGGGACAAGGCTGATGAAAAGTAGTTCAAAGCAGCATCTCCCTGAGACCCAGGAAAGCAGGGACTGTTGGCAAATGTAGCCCTCTGAGTAGCCATGGTCCATGACAGTAGTCCTAACCTGTGGACAAGAATGCTGAATCTTAAGGGGATTTTAAAAACAGAAATCCAGGGAGAGAGCTGTATAAAGCTAATGGTGCTAGGTGGTTTCTTTGGGAATTATAGATAAGTAGCTAAAATTATTTAATTTCCACATATCATTTGCTACTTTTACCATCTGTGGTTCATCATAGTCGGCTATCTCTCAATATGAGGATGATGTCTGCCAGGGGGAAAAGTCATTGATGAGACTTAAGATGGCTGAGGAGTCCAATTCATGATTTACAGGTTTTTCCATATATGTGACAGGCGGTTGTTTGGAAAGAGCAAACTTCTGGCCAGGATGGTGTACCCTTTCCTTCCTCCTCTGCCATTTCTCAGACTTTTGAGCAAGGTGAGTCTCTTAAAAGGCTGAGGCTTGATATGTGATGCAATGCCATTGCAGTCTATTGCTAGCCAGCTCTTCCCAATTTGTGGGGTCAATGCCTCCCTACTTTCAGGGTGTCCTTGTAACATTTCCTCTGTCTCCCCTGGGTCCTCTTAGCATGATTAAGTTGAGAAAAGAGGACTTGCTTTGAAAGATGAGTATCAGCCATCCGCATACAATGACCACCCCAGTGAAATTGATGTTTCAGAATCTTCACCTCAACACTGGTGATGTTAGCTGCAGAGAGAATGTGGTCATTGGTGTGACAGTCTTCCCATCTGATACAAAGAATCTTCGTAAGGCAGTGTTACTGGTACCACTCCAGATGCTTAAGATGGCTTTGGTATGTCACCCACGTCTCGCACCATAAAGAAGAGTGGGGATGACTACAAGATCTTAGTTTCCATCTGCAGATCTCTGTCAGTAAAGACACGATGGAGCAACTTCCCAAAGAATACACTGGTACAATGGATCCTATGTTCAATCTCCACATCAAGATTGGCTGTCTGGGAGAGGTGGCTACCAAGGTAAGGGAAACGCTCGACGTTTTCCAGGGGTTCACAACCGATGATAATTTGTGGGAGAACAGGGGCAACTTGTGCAGAGGCAGGCTGATGGATCACCTTAGTTTTCTGAATGTTGAGGAAAAGTCCCAGGCTATTATAGCTGCCTGAGAAGTGATCTAGGGTGGATTGCAATTCAGTCTGTGTGCACGAGGATAGCACAGTCATCAGCATACTGAAGGATGGTAATAATAGTCCTGGTGACTTTAGTTTTAGAATGAAGACATTGCAGATTGAAGAGCTGGCCATCCATGTGATACTCAATCCCAATTCCAGAAGAAAGGTGGTCACAAATAAGAATCAAGATTATGGCATAATAGATAGAAAAAAGGGTTGGGGCAATAACACAGCCCCTCTTAACACCAATATGGATGGTGAACAGGTCTGTCTCCAACACATTACAGAGGAAAGTGGTGGTCATCCCATCATGAAGTAGCCTGAGAACACGAATGAACGTCAATGGATGACCGAACATAGACAGCACCTTCCATAATGCTTCTTATTTGATGGAATCAAAGGCTTTAGTTAGGTCAATAAATGCCATAAACAATGGCTGGTGTTGTTCTCTACACTTCTCTTGGATCTGTTGTGCAACAAAATTCATGTTGGTTGCCTCAACATGGTCTGAAATCATATTGAGATTCCGGAAGGATGTCTTTGGCAAAAGGGAGGAGGTAGTTCAAAAGGATGTGAGTAAGGATCTTCTTGGTAATGGGCAGAAGGGCAATACTTCAGCAATTCCTGCACATCGTCTTGTCCCCTTTCTTAAAAATGGTCACAATACTGGCATTCTTTCGGTCGGGTGGAATTTCGTCATTAACCCAAATTCTAACAATTAGTTGATGAAGGTTTTGCATGAGTGATATTCCATCAGCCTTGAAGACTTCCATGGGGATGTCATCTGGGCCTGGCACCTTGTTGTTTCTAGTCTAAATGATGTCTTGCCAAACTTCCTCAGAAGATGGGGGGGGGGTTAGCAAGAGATTTCTATTACTGGATGTTGAGGAATGGACTCAATGGTGGCAGCTGAGACATCAGATTCGCATTTCAATAGAGTCTCAAAATGCTACTTCCAACAGTGATTGAGGTTCACATTTTACTTCAGAAGGGCAGAGTTGTCCTGGGATCGCAGGGGCATTGTGCAGTTTGAATTTGGCTCATTGCTTTTGTTGCTTGAAAAAAGCTTCTCATGTCATGTTGATCAGTGGAACTTGGATCTCCATGGTCTTTGCTTGCCACCACTGAATCTTGATGTCATGCAGCCTCCTTTGAACTACAGCTTTAAGCTGATGATAAGTCTCTCGTTTTTGCTGATTAGAGGGTTCATTTTGCCAATGCAAAATGCGCTTCTCTTCTGATGAATAAGTGCTAGGATTTCCTCATTGTTCTCATCAAACCAATCCTGATTGCAGTTAATGAAATATCCAATTGATTCAGCACATGCCTTGTGAATAATGGTCTTGAACTCCTCCCAGTGGAGGAGTGGGATGTCCAGTAGGTCAGAGAGCCTTTCAATGAGGCGTTGCTGAAGAGTTTTGCGACTAGCATGATTTTGAAGTGCCCTGATGTTAAATCTCTTCCACATTCCTTTTGGTTGTTTATGGTGTTGAGATGCAAGACGCATGTTCATGATTGATCTGACTAAAGGATGGTTTGTCCAGGAGTCATCCATACCTATCATGGTTTGCATAATATGGACATCAGTACGATCATGGATTCTGACCATGACATAGGGCATGTCTACACTACCACCTAAGTCAATGTAACTTACATTGCTCAGGGGTGTGAAAAATCCCGCCCTCCCCCCCAGTGACATAAATTTTGCACTGTCCGCACCAGCCCTATGTCGGTGGGGGATGCTCTTCCACTGACATAGCTTCCACTATTCACCGAGGTGGAATAATTATGCTGACGGGAGAGCGCTCTACCTTCGGCATAGTGCGTCTTCACCAGACACACTACAGTGGCAAAGCTACATCAGTGTAGCTGTGCTGATGTAGCACTGTAGTGTAGACTTGTCCATAGTCAAGAAGATGCCAGTGTTTTGAATGTAGGTATTTTCAAGTGGTCTTATATTTGTCCCTCTGTCTAAAGATGGTATTTGTGATAAGCAAAGCATGCTCCACAAATTATTTTGAGGAGAATAATGCTGTTAGATTTTACTTTCCCCACCCCTTCTTTCCCAACAGTGTCTTTCCAGAGTTTGGGATGTCATCCAACTCTTGCATTCAAGTCACCCATGAGGATAGGCTTGTTTTCCTTGGCAGTGGCAGTGAGAACTGCATCAAGTGCACAGTAGAACTGCTCCTTGTTGTCTTTGTCATTGTCAAGTGTGGGAGCATACACAATAATGACCATGGCATACTGGTTGTTACTAAGCTTAAGACAAAGAGTCATGAGACATTTGTTAATATCCTTAGGAAGTTCTAAAAGCTGATTAGCAATCTTGTTCTTCATGGCAAAACCAACCCCTTGAATATGCCTCTCTTCAGATGACTTTCCTTTCCAAAAGAAAGTTTAGCCATTTCCATCTTCTTTCAGTTGGCCTTTATCTGCCTGATGGGTCTCATTTAGGGCAGCAATATTGATGTCATATCTTGCAAGTTCTCTAACTAGTATGGCAGTTCTTCTTTCAGGACTGTCACTGTTCAGGAATCCATGAGAATGCAAACATTCCAAGTAGCGATCTTCATTATTTTGCTTTGTATGTTCTGTCTGTAGGTTGAGTGATCCTGCTAGACATGGCCATCCAGCTGGGAAAGCATTGAGAAAGCCTATGTTTAGGGCACCTTTTCTAGCCCCTTCCCCATTCAAGGTAAGCAGAGGGGATCCTGAAAAGGACTGCTCAGTTGTGGCCACAGCTGTCAAAATTGCCCTTCTGTCTCACAATTCCAAGTGCAAGACAACCAACACACGGCTGCCACCTACATTCATATTTATGAATAGGGACTTCTGTCCCCACCACCACTCATCTATTGCTGCAGGACTTTGTTAGTGGGAGATGCTAATATCCTTGGCAGAGGCCTACATGTGAAATCGTTGTGCAGGCGGCAACCTCACAAGACTTGATAGGAAGGAGCCCTGGACTCAGTGACAGTCAAGTCCGAGACAGCTGGAGGTCTCCATCCTACTGCAGTCCTCATCCGCCTTTACAGCTGCAGAGAATTGACAAGTGCTCTAATATACCTGTTCTGCCGTTGGGGTCTTGAGAAGTTTGGATCATGCTTCATCTGGAACCTCTCTTCAGAACTGTTTGCCAAGGGTGACCTTACTAGGAGTACAAGACTCCTAACGACATAGTTCTGAGGGTCGTTAGGACACACAAGCCTCTCCACGACAACAAGGTAATGGTCCAAGGAGAGGTCTGTAGTTCATATCACTTCTGAGAAAGGCTGAATCATATAAAATGAAATCAATATAAGCTAGAAAAGAGATGTTCCTAGCTTTAAGATGTTTGTTTTCTAACAGAAAGATAAGGTATAGTGGGGAAATGTCTGTATAAAATTGCAGCAGGAAGTCTAGATTTTTCATCCAGCTTTCTATTCTTTCTTAAATGTATGTGTAAATATAGTAAAGGGACTCGACTATGTATGGGGATATATGATATAGGGTGTATTCAGAGTGAATGCGCTCTCATTGTTCTATGGAGAGGAGGTCGCCCCTCCCTCTGAGAAAGTGGGAAGTGGTGGCCCCTCCCCTTAGGGGGAGAGGAAGTGACTGTTGGAGGAGAAGAGGGGGATGGTGGAAAGACAGGGGCAGGCAGATGGGAGCCTGAGAAAGAGATAGAGAGAAACAGAGAGTCTGGGAGTAAACGGAGAGAAACAAGGCGAGGGGAGAAGGCAGCCAGAGGAATGGAGGGAAACCAGGATTGAGAGAAACCGAGAGTAAGTGTGGAGGCTGAGATGAGCAGGAAAGACAGACATGCAGAAGAGGGTCCCTTCAGTTTAAGGCTGGTTGGTCAGGTCAGTCCGTGTTTGATGGCGTGTTCCTGAGCATCTGTTCCTGTTTATTCCTTCCTACAGAACCCAGTAAGATGTTTGAGATAATAGCCTGTACAAACAGATAGATAGATAGATTATTTAGAAGGTTATATTTAGTTAAGTACACTTAGTAGTAAGTTAGTGTGTGTGTGTGTGTGTGTATTCAAATTATATACAGTATATTTAATTATATATATATATATATATATATAAATTGAATATACACACACACACACTAACTTACTACTAAGTGTACTTAACTAAATATAACCTTCTAAATAATCTATCTATCTATCTATCTATCTGTACAGGCTATTATCTTATAGGTTATTAATTATTATTATTATTAAGGTCAAGGTTCCCCTTTCCTCAAACTTCTTACTGGGTTCTGTCTAATGTCCAAGTCAGTCTTTGAGCCTCAAGCACCTCTTATAACTTCCTGAAGTGATGGACTCAACTCCAATGGTGCTTGCTTGTGGGAGTGCACATCAGACCAGATCATGTGATGTGACAGAACTTTGGTTCTCTTATTCCGGCTCTCCAGGACCAATGGATCAAGAATAAGAGATGACCAGATCAGATTATATATATAATTTGAATACACACACACACACACACACACACACACACACACACACACACACACACACACACACACACACACACACACATATATTCTTCATATATTTAATGTTATTATAGGAAGGTGGAATTCAGTTCCATTTATTCCAGTTTAAATAAAATCCCTGTTATGATTTGACAACCGGTTGGATTATTTTGTCCACCATTAACTTTTATCGTTGTATAACACCCCCCGACCCACTTTCGCCTGCTAAATAAATTATATCACCACTGTGATGGACCATTACTAAATCTTGGTCAGTGGTTTTGGGGATGTATTTCAAATTATAACACAATAGCCCTATTCTGAGAGGTTAGTTTACACATGTTCACCGTATTTTTTCTTTCTTTTTTCTTTTTAAGAATTAGTACTATAAGGGGTCAATTGTGGTTTTGCGGCAAGCTCATATAAAGGGCAGCACTTTGTTGCACTCCTACAGGAGCAGATAAGGAAACAGATCGTGGCCAGTGCAGGTGGGTAAAAGTTTGCCTTATGCCCTCTTATTCCCCTGGCAGGGATAACCCACAGTGTTACACAAGTGCACACTGTGGACCGCAATCTAGACTTGGAAGACCTGGTTTCAGTTCTTTGCTCTGCCATTGACTTCCTGTGTGGCTCTGGGCAAGTCACTAAGTCTCTCTGTGCCTCAATTCCCCACCTGTAAAATGAAGATAATAGTACTTCCCTACCTCACTGGGGTGTTATGAAGATAAATACTTTAAAGGAAGCATTTTAGCTACTGATGAAAAATACTATATTAAAGCGATGCACTTGTAGTACCTAATTTTATTTTTAAAGATTTATGCCAACACCTTCCTCCACTGTACTCCAAAGTGCAACAGAATAAAAATAGAAGTAGGTCACAATGTAACCTAGTTTTAATTAACTCTTTTTATAGTTAAGTGGATTGGAAGTCCCAGTTTGAGTCAGTGGACTATCACAACACTTACAGTGAAGTGTCATTTCTCTTGTACTACAGTGAAGCTTCATTTCAATGCAAATAGGTTCAGTTTTACTAATCCTCTTAAAATTCAGGAGTGAGTTGGGGTAAAGGGGACTCCCTGACTCCATATCCGACTGCTTGACCTGGCTGGTCTTGCTCTGAGGGGAGGTGAAGATATGTCTTTTCAGATTCTCCACTCATCATATTACAGCTGGAATGGTAGAATGGGAAATCCTTTGTTTCCATAGTGAAACTTCACTTATCGTGAATTTGTTTATATGAAAATAAGTACTTAATTATTAGATTGTGTTAATCTATAGTAAACATGATACAACAGATAAACTCTTAAAATTCACACAAATAAATCCAATTAAGGGGAAAGGATCCTTTACAAAAAGTAAAAGAAAAGAGCTGAGATGGAGATTGGTGATATATTTCAGGCCAACAGTAGGTACAGAAAATCTAAACCTTTCAAATAGAAAAGACTTTAGGAGGATTTTATAAAATTAGGTAGAGGTGAACTGACATGGATGCTAAACTGGAGCACATTCTACACTTTAGAATGCCCAGAAAAGGCATAGAGTATCAGAGGGGTAGCCGTGTTAGTCTGAATCTGTAAAAAGGAACAGAGGGTCCTGTGGCACCTTTAAGACTAACAGAAGTATTGGGAGCATAAGCTTTCGTGGGTAAGAACCTCACTTCTTCAGATGCAAGAAAAGGCATAATTACTTTATACAAGTTCAGATCCGTAAAAGGTGGGTGGTATCTGACCATGGATACTCACCATAATGAGACTCAAGAGAAAGGCCTCAAGTAATTAGAGCTTGAAAACAATATTAATTTAAATAGCTCCTGGAGTTTTAAAATAGCCATGTAAAAAAGCAAGGTAATGCTACTTTGATAGTTGCTTATATTAAGTCTATATACTGCTTCATTCTTAACAAGTCACAAACAATCCTGGTGTCTGAGCTAAGCCCTGGTTAAAAAAAAAAAAAATTGTAAGATTCAGGCCTTATGCTGATAAAGGACATGTGTTGTTGCAAAGTAAGCTTGGGTAACTAAGACCACAATCTCTGTAAAGTGAATGAACAAAAATTATAATTGTGCTTTGTTTGACTTGTGGCTTTCCATGGAAAGGCTGATTCTAAGATTTTAAACTTTTTTAAAGATTCCTTCTTGATTAAACGCCGACGCTCAGAATCTGTGCTATCAGTGTTAGGCAATTGGTAACGCCCTTAGATCTCAAACGTTTTTGATATCAGTAGGTGTGTCTTCTGCATAAATCAACTGCCTGTGTGTCATTACTCTCTAGAACAGCCCTTTCCTTTTCCTTTCTGACCATGGTCAGCATCCTTGGTGGAATTATGGCATTGCAGCTGGCTCTAGGTCTCTGCAGTCTTGTGGATTTTAGCTTCATTTAGAATAGCACTCTGTCCATTTTAGTTGTATGTCTGACTTCCAGTAGGTTCCACGGTGCTCAGCAATTTGCTTTGAGGCTGAGGCATTCATGTGAAGTCAATGACACCATTTTAACATAGTATTCTGCTCCACCTTAATTTTGATAGACTGTGATGACTCTTAGGTGTGCTTCCAAAGCCTCAAAGAGTGCCTGTGAGTCCCTGAAATAAAGTGTTTATATTTGAGTTTTGTCTCCATCTGAAGTAACAAGATTTTGCAGATCATGGAACTATGTATTCAATAAATTGTTGGTTATCCAATTCCTATCACGCCAAACTGTATAGAAGGGATGGAGCTCAGAGGAACAGGGATTACAAATTCTATCCTTCTATGGTTTTAATGGCTATCCAGACTCATCATCCTTATTAGTTATAGGGTTTATACATATATGTCAATAGATAAATGCAAAAATATGCTCTATCCTGCAGCATTCACATTTCTGCATATTCAAAGCCTCAGTGTTTATTGCCTGCAAGGACTAATTGCAATTTACAAGCACAGGAGCACAGGGCAACATGAGGCTCAGTTCCTTGTAGCTCTTGTTGTTTGAAGGAACAGAAACATTTGTACTGGAAGGTTCTTCAACACAAAAATCTCCAGTTAGCCCCTATAACATGTGGAACTTTGCCTTTTCAGTGCTAAAGTATTTGAATTTTCCAAGTATTTACAAAACATTTCAGGAAAGGAAGCATTGTACAGTAATGCTTTCTGTCCTCGAGACCTGAATGTGTAGAGTAAGGTTAAGAGGCAATTATAAGAAAATATGAACTGTCTCTACAAAAATACAGTTAGTAGTGTTCAGATTAGCACTTGAGGCCAGTTAAGTAGCACCTCCAGGACAATTAATGTGGAAAAGCATGGTTGTCAATCTGGATGTACCTTAGAACGCAAGGTACTTATTTGGGAAATAAGAAGAGAAGGTCACCTGGAAGACAACTGGCATGTGTATACAACTTCAATAGAACATTTTAAGTCAGAAAAGTGTTCTAAATTAGATTGGAACAAAAACTATTTTTTCAAATAATAAATACAATGCTGGGAAACATACAATGGACATTTCATAAGAGACGGTCCATATCCTCTGCAGATTTCCTTTATAAGGAAGTGGGCAGCAACCAGGAGAGCAGATCAAAATAACAAATTTATAATTGAGGCACCCAAAGGAGACAGAGGGAGGAGTGGGAAATGATATGAGACACATGGTTTGATGGCTGATGCTGAGAAATGCTGTCATGCTGAAAGAGAGAAGGAAACAATTTGGAGCAGAAAGAATGCTTTCTCTTGAAATGTAAAACTTTACTTATTCATGGTAACTAAGGATATGTCTACACTGCAATAGCACACCCATGGTTGGCCTGTATCAGCTGGCTCAGGCTCATGGGGCTACAAAATTACAATGTAGACATTCTAACTTGGGCTGGAACCTGGGCTCTCACCCTTGCAGGATCTCAAATTCTGGAATCCAACCTGAGCCCAAATATCTACACTGTAATTTTCTAGTCCTGCAGCCTGAGCCTTGTGAGTCCTATGAGTCAACTGACATAAACGAGCTGTGGGTACTTTATTGTAGTGTAAACATATCTACAAAGGGACACTTATCAGGGTTAGCTTTTGTAGAGTTTGCGTAGTTATGCTATGCATAGAGCTAATGTGATTTTTTTCTTTCTCTTCTTCATACATCTTGTTTTACTACAACACAGATTGTTTCAGTCTATTTCTGAATGTTATGCAAGCTGTCTTGAAACAATGAAACAGTTTTCAACCCATAAGAAGAGGCAATAAAGGAAAGGTGCCTGGAGCTGACTCTACCTAGGACTGTCAGTCCAAAAGACATGGACTATGGACTAATTTAAAGGGTATGATCCACCAGATCCACGGAAAGCACTTGGACCTGAGCCAGAGCCCCCTCAAATCAGTGGACAGATTTCCACTGATTTCAATGGGATCAAACTCCTAATGTCTATAGAGAAGGCCTGAATTCAAGTGTCATAGGGCGACAGGTTGCCAATGAACTTTTCTTCTTTGATATTTGATTAATTGATGTTTTATTCAAAATTAAAAACTCAGTACTGGGATCTGGCCTCATTCTTAATTCAAGTTAATTTTATTATAGATATAGCCTAAATCTTTCTTTAAGATAGTCTCATTTATTTTGACTTTTTATTTCAATAAAGAAAGGAAATAAACTCTCTGTGCTTTGTTTTGGCCATGGCATAGTGGTATATCACTAGCAGCTATCATGAATTAAAGGATTTATATTTAGAATAATAATCCCATCAGAACACAAGATTTAATTTAATGGAAGGGTTCAGTCTCAGCTGAGAACTTGATATGAACTGATCATTTATTAGAATATAGCTTTCATTAACTCTGAATGGAAGCAAATCATGGGTAACAGTTATTGTTTTATTCTGAGTTAGTGTAACTTTTGTAATATAAAATATAGACGAGTATTCCTCAGAACAAGCTGGGCGTGTAACTCCTGTTGACATTAATGCATCAAGAGGGAACAGACAATAGGGAATGGTTAGATATTTTTTTCCCTTTGGAAGAAGGGTAAATAGAAACCATACCCAGGCTGAATGTGAATAACAAGATGGATTTATTTAATAATTAGAGGCAGTGAAATTCTGCCCTCAGATATGTGCATATAACTCCCATTGAAACTCTGCTCATAGTTATGATATATTTTCCACACACTATGTGCAAATCATGTTCTTTAATCTATATGGCTTTTATTTTAGATTAAAGAAAACAAACCAAAAAGGAACAAATATAAGTTTATATGGTTAAAAAGAGACTGTTACTCATTCTGAATTGGCTCACAGTAGCATAGCAGACAAAAGGGTAGGCAAATTCCAGTAATAATACCTCGCTCTTATGTAGCGCTTTTCAGAGTATATCTCAAAGGGCTTTACAAAGGAGGTAAGTGTGATTATTGCCATTTTACAGGTGGGGAAACAAAAGCACACAGAGGTGAAGTGGCTTGCCCAAAGTCATCCAATAGGACAGTGGAAGAGATGGGAATAACATTAGATCTCTTGAATCTTAAGGGTACAGTATGAAGCAAATAATCATAACACAGTCCCTACATTTACCTGGTTACAGAGGGTATACCATTATGGCCTGGGTGCAATCTCGCTGAAAATACTAGATTTGCACCCATTCTCCACGGCAATAGAATTTGGCCTAATAGGAGTAATGTGTATGCATCTGAATAAAGCATTTGGTATTCAAAGTAGTAGAAAAGGAGTAATATTTATCAGTAAATTAGTTGTCATAAAATATTACTATTTTTATATTGAAAACTATGCAGTAACTTTTACTGTTTGAAGGCCTGTTTATGTAGAGATTGGGCAATTTCAAAAAATGGTAATGAAAAAGTATGATTTGCAATGATTTCTAATCAAATTGTAATTATAAAGCCTAGAAGGGATTAAGGGAAAAGATGCTCTTGACAAAAGTAAATGATTTAACTGAGAGAACAGAGCTGCTGAAGACAAGTATAAAACATGACTAGGTAACACCATCCAGTGGTCATCCCCTGTAGCTCATACACACTGCTTCCTTATGGAATACTGTACATCACACTTCCTTTCTGCTGATACATTTGTCATACATGGTCAAAAAGAGTTGATTGCCAGGTGAAAGTTGGAGAAAAAAATGCTCATTTGGACCTTATTTTGCAAAAAGTGAATTTTTAGTTACAGCACATTCAGACACCATTATATCTAAACCAAGAAAGAAAATAGGTAGACAGACAGATTCGAGAGATGCTTGTAATTACCTCTATAAACACACTGAGCTGTATATCTATAATATTTCACTTACATTATGCTTTGTTAAATATTTCTGTCTTCTCAGAATAAGTGAAGACATCTTGTTCAAAAGGAACAGCATTCTACAGTAAACTACCATTTGAATGAAAGCTCTCAATTTGATTATTCTTTCTCATGAAAGAACTACAGGGAGTAAGGAAATGTTTTTTATGCTTTTCTTCCCAGCTATTTAGAAAACAGAATTTATCAAACAGCAGGCTTTTATGAGGAATTTAAGTAGGGGCTTCTGTACCATTTGTTTGTGATTGTGCTTTCCTTAATTCTGTTGCCATAGAATTTATATATTATCTATCCAGATTACCTTGTATCACAAAAGCCTAGCATGGTGTATATATTAATGACTCAGCAATTGGTTTGGTATTAATATGGGGATCTTTGGACATACATAAGTAGGTTGGCTATTCTAAAGCCCAGATCCATATTGTCTAAGCACATTGGGAATGGATTTTATATCATTACATCACAAGTTACTGGCACAACCTTGTCTTTTCAATTGGTCTCACACTTTATTCACATCCATTCAGAACTATGTTGTTTGAGACTTTAAAAAAAGCCCATGATAAGTTTTGGAAAAGTTTTTTTTCCCTTTTAATAATATGAAAACCTCTTTCAGTGCATTGAAAGTATTTCAATCAGTGTTTAGATTTTTATGGGTATAAAGTGTGTAAAAAAGAGCAGTGTTCTTAAACTTTAGGCTTAAGGTTTTCTAACAAATGTGATTTAAACTTCTTTAAAATATACTGAGTGCTCTCTGGGCTTTTCTTTCCAGGGACTCAAAGAGATATGTTCATAATATAACACCCCTAAAGCCCAGACCTGCATTGTCTAGGCACAAGTGGAAATGGATTTCATTTCACTATATCACAAGCTACCAACACAAACCTTGTCATTTTGATTTGTCACACATTTTCTTTTTTTTTTTTTTTTGTATCTCAGTGGATCTGAGATTCACATCTCCTTAACCCAATGCTGGAACATAGTCTGGAACAAAACTTAGTCTCAGTCTTGAATATAATGGAAAAATTAAAATCACAAAAAAATATGATAATGGCCATGTCTACTACTATGAGTTCCACACTCTTATGATTAGTAAGTCCTTCTAGTTCATCAACCAAACTTGAATTTCAACCTGCTGCCTCTGTCACTGCTATTACTGTTTTGCCCAATGGCACAGAGACCGTGATAACAAAAGAGAACCTCCCTCCGAAAGCCTTTTTAGCTTCCACGGGGACAGAAGAAATCACAAAGATGACACGGTGACTTACTTTTTGGCTGCACCGTCTCAGTAGTTAATTGTCTATCCCTTGTAGCATAGCAAAAGCCAATTTAAAACTTTTCTACTGGTCCTTTCTTTTTGGTAGCCACTGTAATTTTATCATATTTGATAGCATTCCCAAAATACAGAATGTCAGAGGGTGTTAAAAAGTAATAATCTGGAGCAGAACTAGCCTGTTGCAAATGAAAAAGGCCAAATTCTGACCCACAGACACTGAAGCTACTCAAACATGTTTATTCAACAAAAGCATTGAGTCTTCTTTTGTAACCCACTCCACTCTTATTCAAAAACAGGAATCACAGCTCTGCTTTCACATACTAATCCTATACCTACAGACCCCACTCAGGGAGAGTTCTTTGATTACAAAAGAAATTTTGCTGAATGAGAGTTTCAGGTTTAGGTCCAATTAAAGTAAAGATAGCAAAGTTTGCTGTGTACAGTTCCATCAGTCATTTACTATCCTGCAGGCTTCTAATCTAGTTAGTTTTCTCTGCATTTAGTACCTTCGTAATACATTATTTATCCACCTACTTTGGGATTATCCGGCAGTATGGATGCCTATAAATCCTTTAAGTCAGGGATTCTAAAATGTTTGAAAGCTGAGCCCCCATTCAGGAAAATGAAACCATTCACAACACCAATTGCAACCCTGCAATAAGTTGTGAAAAGCCTGACCATCATAATTTATACTTGTGCGCGCACACCATCCAGTTCTTCTCCCCTCGGTGGCATGCCCCGCACTTTTGGAAACGCTGTTCTAAATAAAAAAGTATGAGGACTAATCTCAATTTATCATTGAGTGTGTAATCAGCATATTAATTTCCTTCTCCCAGAGCCATGATTGTTTTTGATACTATCCTCAGTGGGAACATTGTCATATCTGCATTTTACTTTTTGGTGAATACTCAGGCCTGGTCTACACTACAAACTTAAGTCGACGGAAGCTGCCTTAAGTTGACCTAATAATGTGTGCGTCTACACTACCAGGTCCCTTCCGCCGACCTAACTCACCTGTAATGTCAACTTCATTACTCCACCTCCACGAGAGGCATAGCGCTTAATTCGATGTTAATGGGTTGATAGAGAGGTAGTGTAGACACAGTGTTATGTAATTCAACTGTAATGGCCCCCAGGAGGCGTCACACAATGCTCTGCGGTGACCACTCCGGAGATCGTTTTCAACTCTGCAGCAGTCAGGTACATAGGAAACAGCCCCTCCCCTGTTAAAGCACTGAGAGTTTTGAAATCCCATTTCCTGTTTGATCAGTGTAGAGAGCTCGCCAGCTGATTATGGAGACTCAATACCCCAAATATGCTCCAGCCTGGAGTACATAAGAGGTGGTGGATCTTATTGGTCTGTGAGGAGAAGAATCTGTGCAGGCACAGCTCCGATCCATCTGAAGAAATATAAACATCTATGGAAAGATCGCACGGGGAATGTGGGAGAAGGACTACACCAGGGACATGCAGCAGTGCCACGTGAAAATAAAAGAACTTTGGCAAGCATACCAGAAGACAAGGGAGGTGAATATTCATTCTGGTTCTCCCCAACAGACATGCCACTTTTACAATGAGCTGCATGCGATTCTCAGTGGTGATCCATCAGTACCCCCAAATGCAGCGAGAACACGTTCCAGGAGTCTGAGTCCCAGGCCACTTCAGGCAACAATGAGGAGGATATTCAGGACAAGGAAGAGGAGGAGGAGAATGGGAGACAGGCAAGAGGTGGATCCATTCTCCCTGACAGCCAGGAACTTTTTTTAACCCCTGAGCCCAGCCGGTTGCACGATAGCATAGTGGCCAAGCGTGATGCCGAGGAAGGCACCTCTGGTGAGTACACATTTCCAATCAAACTGTTGGGGTTACATGCTCTTATATTTTATATTTAATCTGAACAAAAAATGAGGTTCAGTGGGTATCTGCTTCCCGGTGGCCACTTCAGGTACACAGTGGGTGTGCACCCAAAAAGTTTATGCAGTTTATGTGCACTGGATGGCTCAGGAATCCTCCATGGAGATCTCTAGGAAACATTCATGGAGGTACTTTGCAATCCTTTGAAGAAGGTTTCTGGGGAGGTCTGCCTTATTTCTTCCACCACAGTAGGACACTTTCCCGTGCTATTCCAGATTAACTCTGCTGGCATTTTTGCAGTACCAGCATAAGGACCAGGTCTGTACAAATGGACTTGCTTTCTCTGCTCCCAATTTTATCAGACTGTTTACCCAAGGTTAATTTACTATCTTGTTCTTTCTGTTTCTTTGTGTGTGTGCAATAAAAACAAACACTTTGTGAAAAAAAGGCTTTTTATTTATTCAAATCATGGGGGTATGGTGAGGGTACAGGGAAATTGATGCAATACAGGGGCATGGGATATGGTATGGGAAGGTACAGTTCAGAGAACCAGCGCACATTACTGTGACTTAATACTGAAATGGGTTTTCAGAGCCTCCCAGAGACGCAGAGCTCCTTGCTGAGCTCTTATTGTGCTGGTATCTGGCTGCTCAAAATTAGCTGCCAACATATCTGCCTCCATGCCCCACCCCTGTGGAAACTTCTCTCCCTTTGCCTCACAGATATTATGAAGCAGACAGCATGCAGCAATACCAATGGGGATATTGCTTTCACTGAGGTCTCATCTAGCAAGCAAACTGTACCAGCAACCCTTTAAATGTCCAAAGGCACATTCCACCATCATTCTCCCACTTGCTCAGCCTATTGTTGAACCATTTCTTACTGCTGTCCATGTGGCCAGTGTATGACTTCACGAGCCATGGGAGCAAAGGGTAGGCTGGGTCTTCCAGGATCACAACATCATCAATAGTTATTTTGCAGTCTGGAAAGAAAGTCCCTGCTTGCAGCTTTCTGAACAGACCTGTGTTCCTAAAGATGTTCCTGTCATGCACCTTTCTTGACCATCCCACTTTGATGTAGATGAAATGTCCCATGTGAGCCACCAGCACTTGCAACACCATTGAAAATATCCCTTACAGTTTACCTATGCTTTGGCAAGGTGGTCTGGTGCCAAGATAGGGATATGCATGCTATCTATCACCCCATCGCAGTTAGGGAACCCCATCATACGAAAACCATCCACTATGTCCTGCATCTTGCCCAGAGTCACTACCCTTCTTAGCAGAAGTTGATTAATGGCTCTGCCCACTTGGATCACAACAGATTCCACTGACTAGTAACAGTCTGGCATTGCAAGCTTCCACAGAGCAATCACCACTCGCTTCTCCACTGTCAGAGAAGATCTCATTTTAGTGTTGCTGCACTTTAGGGACGGGAAAAGCTCTGAACAAAGTTCTTGGAAAGTGGCCTTCCACATTTGAAAGTTCTGCAGCCACTGCTCATCATCCAATAGCTGCATAACAATGCAGTCCCACCAGTTGGTGCTTATTTCCCGGGACCAGAAATGGTGCTCCACCGTGTTCAGCTGCTGTGTGACTGCCAGCAGCAACTGGGAATTGTTTCATTCTATGCCTTGCAGCAGGGCTGCTTGTATGACATTGCAATGTTCCATGGGTCGGCTCCTGTATTGGCACTGGAAATACTGCAGGATAAGGCACAAAGTGTTTATAATGCTCAGAACAAGAGTGCACAGCTGAGCAGGGTCCATGGGTGTACGCGTGGCTAAGACAGGCTTTTGCAAAAAGGCACAAAAAATATGGGTTGTGTGCCATTGATAGCAGGGTAGGGAGGGAGGAAACTACATCATGGGAGGCTGAAGCCATGTTCCCATTGCCCCATGCGAAAATATTTTGGCCACATGAGGCATTGCAAGACCTTGCCAAAACCCCCTGCAGCTAGTTGCACTGTGGGATAGCTACCCATGGTGCACTGCTCTGTGCATCAATGCAAGCGCTGCTAGTGAGGACATACTCCACCCACACAATGAGTGTGGTGAGGACACACACGGCCCACTCAATTACTGTGGAGGCTGGATATCGACTTACATTAAGTCAGCTTACCTTTGTAGTGTAGACATGCCCTCAGAAGAAGAGCTCAGTTTTTCAGTTATGTCTTCTTTCTGGTTAAAAAAATGCACGAATTTCTTTACCTTTATGTATTTAAATAACATTTTTTTGTTTTTACATCAGTGTAATTCTTCTCTAATTGTCAATTTTGGCTTCTCTTATCAGTTTTTTACACATTTTTCAAGCTTTGCTTCATGCAGTGATGCTCTTTCACCCCTTTAAAGTTTATATTCTTATACTCTTGTAAGCAGAGTCTGAATGAGCTCTCCCCTGACATCTAGTTATGAGCTGTGGAAGAGGATTTCAGGAGCTGATCTTGTTTGCATGGGCACACCCATCCTGCTCAGCATGATGGGAATGCTTGTCCAAATGATCACTTTTGGCTAGTGTTGGATCCCCATACTTCTTGTTATTGGGGCAGGAGTAATAAAGGGTTGTTATCCTTGTTGTGCAAATCAAGGTCAGCAGAACTATGCTTGGCATACCCTGATTGAGGGATTCACCCTTAACTAAATGGCACTCGCTAGGCAGGGGACATGGGTTCCAAAGCCCAGTGAGTTGAGAGAGGGTGGGGATAGGTACTTGTATCTGGTGGTGTGGGTGCTGTCTAGAGGCCCCATTCACCATTTAGTTCTCTCTTTCTCTCCCTCCCTCCCCACTGTGTAATAAACGAGCTAATTTAGATTCAATTGAAAGTCTTGTTACACACTGCAGAGCTGAAATCACTGATACCTGGGTCTAAGCATTAGAACTGCTTTAGAACAGTGTCTCTGATACAAGAGATTGCCCAGTGTGCACCAGCAGTGAGGCTCCCCACTAACAGCTGAAATCACTGAGAGCTGTGTTAAGTGGTGGGACCTGATGACATCCCAGCGGATCAGCGGTCGGCAGGCAGGGCAGCCAGCAGAGAGGCATGGCAATTGGCCAGCAAGGCAGCTGGCGGAGAGGCATGGTGACTGGCCATCAAGGCGGCTGACAAGGAGCAGCAAGCAAGTACCTGGGCAGCGGAGAGAGTAAGGTGCCGTCTTGCCCCGCCTTCCCCAGGGTGGGAGATGAACTCTGCTGATGGACCTCTGAACTTTGGGTCTGCACTAATCAAGGACAGCAACTGTAAGTGGGGTGCAGAGAAGGGACAGGCACGTAAAGGGACTTTTGGTTGCTGGACTTAAGAACCGGAGGGAAAAGGATACTGCCCAACTTACTTGGGGGTGGGTCTTTTGCTCATGGTTTTTGTTTATGAACCCTGTTTGGGGTGTTTTCCCAAATTAATGTTGTGTTACTCCCCCCACCCCTTTTATTAAAAGTTTCTTTGCTATACTCAGACTCTGTACTTGCGAGAGGGGAAGTATTGCCTCTTAGAGGCACCCAGGGAGTGGAGTGTAATTGTCGCAGGTCATTGGGTGGGGGCTCGAGCCGGTTTAGTGTTGAATTGTTGAAAAGGAACCCCTAGATACTGGACCCAGCCCTTGTTGCTGCCAACACTGACTGGCAGAAGGATTACACTCTACATGTCACATAGCACTTTCCCTTGATATCTTTTCTGACGTCTTTCGTTATCTATGTCTGCCTTATTCCCTTTCTAGTATTATTCCCAAGTGCTACACTCATTTCCTGAGGTTTGTGTTTATTTTCTTTTTTATAACCCTTCATTTCTCTTCCCTTTCTATATCCCTGATTTCACTATCCCATAAGAACATAAGAACAGCTATACTGGGTCAGACCAACGGTTCATCTAGCCCAGTATTCTGTCTTCTGACTAATGCCAGGTGTCCCTTCATTTTCTGGAATTTTGACATTTTAAATATCAGTAGTCTGATCTTATCCCTTTTAACAGTAATAAGGCCAGCATTAACCTTCAAATTTACTAGATTATGTTTGTTGTTTGAGTTTTCTCATTCTTGTTATTTAAATATAGACAAGTGCTGTCAACAGTACAATGCAGTCCTAGGTGATTTCAAGGGTTAGGGGAGTTTCTCCCCAAATAATATTTGGTCCCTTCTATTTCTCATGAGTGTTATGTTGGTAGCCAAAGACCATGTGTGGTATTTTTCTAAAAAAAAGTAGAGGACAATCTCAATTTTTTGGCTATCATCTTCTCTCTTAGTAAAAAATATTCTAAATAACTAAAGCTATCACATTGAACTACACTATCACTGCAATAGTAGCAGCTAACATTTCTTTGTAACATGCTCTGGGGAATCAAATTATATTCTGTATTTTTTTCTTTGCTAGCTATTTTTCCTGTAAACTGTAAATTCGCCATTATGAGTATGGACTAGTTGTTAGTATAAAAGACTGTTCATAAGCTTCTTATGAAGCTTAATTATCTCCTTTATAAACATTTGAAGGCTGGAAACACCAAGGAGGGAGAGGAGTTAATTAGTGTAGTGCATAGGGTAGGGACAAGAGTAATGAGATGAAAATAGGGAAGAAATATTTAAGAAGAAAAAATCTTCCAGACACAGAACTACTAGCCCGTGAAACTGTGTCAAAAGGAAAAAGGTGGAAAGATTATTGCTTGGGACAATTAAAACTAGTTGGGCTCAGAACCGCTCTAATAAATATACAATAGTGCATTGCTGAAAGAAGATTAACCAGATAATCAAATACATCTGTTCCATCTCAAATGCTTTTTGTTCTATAATTCTATGAAGCGCAATCCAAGCTTCTCATCCTCATGATGCTTTGTAAAGAGAGCTGATGTAGGAAAAGCTTTTTTGGGCTGTAATGACAAAAATGACCCATTTGGCAGCTTCTAGTCATCAGATACTGCCAGTTGAAGCATTAAGCCTTCTAAGGTACTTCTTGGGCTCTTAACTTTTCTAACCAGTCATTATGTGACTGATAGAGACCTCCAAACACATCATTAATACTTAAATATTTATCAGTACTTGAAATTTTGTACTGCAGAATCCAAAATGTCATTCATCCATAATTCAAGAGAAGTTTAAGACAACAATTATTGGCTTGCAATAGCCCTTTAATCCATGTGTTGCAGTCCCACATAAGGACTTAAGGTCAGTGCAATTCAAATGAGTTTTATGGGTAATGTAACAATTTGAAAAAATGGAAAGAGCAAAAGCCTTTCAGCTTAATTCTGAGGAAACCAACTATTTACATAGCTATGTAATTATTTGTATTGGTGGCTATGGATCACAGTTAGTATGCTATTGGGATGATGTTTGTCCTTAAGGACAGAATATAGATTTCCATTCAAGATACGTTCAGTGGATTGTTGAGAGGTTGGTACATAATTCTACTTAATTCACCATTTCACAAAACAAATTCTTAGACTCAAAGAAAAATGGTTTCTGACCCAAAGCCTAACTTCAATACAAAACCATTTCAGTAATTAAAACGATCATCTCAGAGTGGTCACTGGGCTACACTACGGACTTTAAAAAAAAATCATTCAGAAAGGAAAAATATATCTAAGCTTGATATTTGGTTTTCTGCACTTCTGTAGTACTCAGGAAACCTTGCTATGCTGTTTGATGCACAACTTTAAATAGGAAAAAGCAGTAGCCTGAGGACTTATGTGATGGTAACTATTAATAATAATTATCAAATCATATGCATAGGATAAGAGAAAAGTAGTATTATTTGTGACTTGCAAGACATTAGTTACCTGCAGCATAATTTTGAAATACAGCGAAACACTACAAAGAAAAGTGGGATTCCTTAGGAATTATGTACTCTATTCCATATGGATGCCAAATACATCCTGATTAATATTACTACTGTGGATACTAAATGAATAAATAATTACTCACCACTTATTTTAAAATACTACCTATGATATATAGTTCATATAGAAAGCCATGTTCAGTTAACAAAAAATGTTAAAATCTTAGCTTAAAATGGCAAAAGTCAGGAAACAGGACTTAAAAGTAAAATATTTTAATGTATCCAATGGCTTGTTTGCATTACTGAATGTAGGGTAGAAACTATCTATGGCACAATTAATATATGTTAAGTTTTTTGTATATGAATTTCATTTCTTTGTGGGTGGGGGGGCAGATATTCCTGTAAGAGGAAAAAAGGGTTCTTTAATATATGTTTTAATAAATCCACTTAGTACATTGCCTAAATATATAAGTAGAGGCAATATGAATAATGGGTTTGTTTGTTTGTTTTCTGGCAATTCTGAAAAAATGAGGATGGGAAATTGTTCCAGGTCAAACTTACGACAATATTTTTGGCAAATGAAAAAATAAAAAAAAAGGTTGCTTTCGGGTCAATCAAAATGTTTTGTTTTGACAAAATTGAAATGTTTTATTTTCATTATGACCATTTTTAAACATGGTTGCTTGTTTTATTTAATAAAATTAAAGGAAATTTTGAAACAAAAAGCCATTTCAAACTTAAAAGTCAAAACACTTGATTACAAAAATATCAGAATGAAATGTTTTTTATTATTATTATTATTATTATAATTAAGGTTTTTTGACTGAAATAATTTGACAAAACTTACATGAATTTTCAAAATGTTTTGGTGTTACTGCATCTCCATTTCTCACAGAAAAAACGTTTCAGTATAAATTTCCCCCCCTGCTCTATCTATGAGGCCACATTCTGCATTCAGTTACACAGTTATCAGGGGCGGCTCTAGGCACCAGCAAAACAAGCTGGTGCTTGGGGCGGCACATTTTTAGGGGCAGCATGCCGGCGCCAGAATGCCGCCCCTAAAAATGGGCCGCCCTAGCTCACCTCCGCTGCTGCTGCCGCTCGCGCGCCACGGCGCGCGAAACAGCTGATTTGCGCGCCGCTACTCGCCCTCCCTCCCAGGCTCTCAAACCTGGGAGGGAGGGGGAGATCCCGAGCGGCCGTTTCGCGCGCCGCTGCTCCCCCTCCCTCCCAGGCTTGAGAGCCTGGGAGGGAGGGGAAGAAGCAGCGCCCGCGCCGCAGCCACTCGGAGTCTCCCCCTCCCTCCCAGGCTCTCAAACCTGGGAGGGAGGGGGAGATCCTGAGCGGCTGCGGCGTGCGAAACAGCTGTTTCGCGCGCCGCTGCTCCTCCTCCCTCCCAGACTTGAGAGCCTGGGAGGGAGGGGGAGACTCTGAGTGGCCGCGGCGTGGGCGCCGCTTCTCCCCCTCCCTCCTAGGCTTGAGAGCCTGGGGGGAGGAGGCAGGGCTGGGGATTTGGGGAAGGGGCGGAGTTGAGTCGGGGCCGGGGGTGGGGTAATTAAAAAAACGGGGGGGGGCGCCCAAAATGGTTTTTGCTTTGGGCGGCAAAAATCCTAGAGCCGACCCTGACAGTTATCAATTCAGAATAACTACAGAACTCAATATAATTGCATTGGAATAAAACTGGTGTAAGAGAGAGCACAATCAGTCCCTTAACATCTTTATTTGAAGGAATGGGGCTGATTTGACAATCACTTTGAATGCAGGACTCCTATACACAGATTGTGGCTACCAATAAACATCGATGGTGCCATCCAATGGATCACTTTATCAATGAGGCTGTAATAATGTTTTTTCTAAGTACATATCATATGGACATTTTCAAGTATATAATATTTGAGATATGTCTATTTTAAAAAATATTTTTCACAGCCTTATAAAGGAATCACATTATTTACTGAGTAGACTCTTTAAGAATTTTTTTGGAAATATTATGATTTTTCATGTAAATCCATATAAAATTATAAGTACTTTATGGTGGAGCCAGAAAAAGGAATAGTGTCAGTCCAAAGACACTGCTAAATGAATCCTTAGCATGATATGCTATAAAACTTCCAGATTCTTTCCATCTGAAGCTATGTTGGTTTTAATATGGCCATTTTTGTTAAAATGTATTAAGGTCCATACACTAGGAATTAATGCATAAATTAAGCAGCATTTACTGCAACTCTCTGATCACAAAGCCACAAAATGACTTTAGCTAATCCTCTGGCACATCCCTTCAGCATTTGCAATATTTACTATACATTCTTCTAAACTGTAACATAACATCATGCTGGAAGTGTTATGAATAAGCTTGGAAAGGAACTTCCATTTTAACCTTTTATTTCCCTGTGTTTATATCTCTTTACAATAAGAGCTACATGTGGGGAAGAATTCTGAGATCATTCTAAAATATAGTGACAGACGCTACAAGAAAAATAATTTCCTGTATGCAGAAAAAGAATTTATATAAAATATTAATAACTGTCTACATATATATAAGATATAGACAGTTATTAATATTTTATATATAAACTAAAATCTAAAATTTAGGTAACTCATAATGGTGCGAGTAACACATGATAGGAATTTTTGAATAATATCATAGGTGTGTCACAGCCCCGGTGGATATCACAGATGGGGCACTATAAGTGACCTTTACAACTGGATTTCTTTTCAAGATGCAGATGACCAGAATGTTGAAATATCTAATGTAACAATCCCTGACAGGAAAATGGAAAAGATATTGATAGGCACTTAGTTGCATACTCTGCCCTGGTGCCCATTCACATTGGGAAATACATCTCAATATAACGCTGTCCTCGGAAGCCAAAAAATCTTACCGTGTTATAGGTGAAACCGTGTTATATTGAACTTGCTTTGATCCGCTGGAGTGCGCAGCCCTGCCCCCCGGAGCACTGCTTTACCGCGTTATATCCGAATTCGTGTTATATCGGGTCATGTTATATCGGGGTAGAGGTGTACAATTAGTGTGTTTTGTGTCCTTCTCTCCAGCTAAGCCCCCTGAAATCAGGAATATCTGTTGGAATATTCAGATGTGGTTTCTTCAAGGTTTGTGAGGGATAGATGGGGACAAATCTCCTTGACACACTTTTTTTTCATTTATGTCATCAAATTCACAATTGTCCTTGCCCTGGTGATCAAGTCATTGCCCTTGTTACAATATGTAATGCCTCAAAGGTATTTTTGAAGCACATTTCCATAATGTTTGAAGAAGGGAGATGAATACTGAGTAATAAGTCATAATAATTTTTAATACACTGTGGCATTTATGTATTTTTCAAATATCTCTAAACTTTGCTGGGAGGAGGGGAAGTTTCTCCTGCAGTAAGCAAACTACCAGCTGTATCCTTGTTATCTGTCTTGATTGATGGCAACCCATTTGTCCCTTTCCTGACTGCTAGGAATCTTCATTTTGTATTTGACTTGAGATTGTCCTCTGAGAGCCACTTTTGCAATATTCTGAAAGTTTCATTTTTTATCTCTAGAATGTTGTGCTGTTGAGGCTAATGCTGTCTGTGGAAGACCTTGAAATGTTAATTCAAGCTTTGGTTGCATCAACATATTCTTGCTTGCTGAGACTTCTTGTTTCCTGAGCTGGCAGAAGGCTGTTTGCATAAAACACAGCTCATTGAAAATTCAGCAGCCAGAAAGTTACTCCATACTAAATCTATTCATTATATGGTCCCCCACTTTGAAAGTCATGGCTTTATGGTTTATGGTTTTACCTCTACAATTCCTGAATCACCCTTTAAGAATCTGGAAGATAAGAAACACCAAATGCTGTGTCCCCATTTACTAGAAAAATGGCAGTATGATGTATGAAGCTAAGTACTCATGAAGGTAAGGGAACAGAGTATGAATTTTATCCAGTGAGTCACAAGGTACATGAACTGAGGTTTCAAGGAGATAATTTAATAATTAATATCTTACTGCTCTGATGCTACAATGTGACAAATGACATGGAATAACTTTATGTTTTAAACTGATACCATCTGTTTGCCATTTAATCCATGAAATAAATAAACATAGGAGAACATTTATATGGAATTTTATGTCACTATTTGTGGTGATCCCAAATTTAGGAAACTCATTGGTATACATTGGAAAAACAGAATCAACTCCTATTCATTTTGCTGTAGAAAAGGCAGATAATTATTTGAACAAATGAATTAGTTGTGTCTAAATACTTTGCACTATAGTAGATCATGCCCTGGTTTCACAAGGACTGTGGCTATCATTAGCAAAGGTATTTTTCCTTTGGCTCCTAGATGGTGTAAAATGATAGTCAAAATGATATACTGTTTTGTATATATGTATTTACTTTGCCATCTACAGAATAACATTGCTCCTGTATATACATGATACACATCCTTCTACTAGAACAGCCTGACCAGACCTGTGTTGTGTAAGTGCTGAAGCTTGCAAGTAAAGAACAAAATTGTTAGACACATAGATGAAAATAACTTGTTGGGGAATAGTCAACATGTTTTTTGTAAAGGGAAATCATGTCTCACCAATCTACTAGAATTCTTTGAGGGAGTCAACAAGCATATGGACAAGGGTGATCCAGTGGATACAGTGTACTTAGATTTTAAGAAAGCCTTTGAAAAGGTCCCTCACCTTAAGCAAATCCCAAGTACTGATGCCTCTATTCTATGACATGTATGTAAGAACAACTGTAGGAACTAATAACTAGATCTGGTTGTAAATGGATTTCCTGTTCTGCAAAAAATTTCAAGATTTCCAAAAAATTTCCTTTTCAAATTGGGGGGAAAAACCCCAAACTCTCAAAATTCATCACAAACAAAAAATCTGGGGAAAAAATCATTTTGGGTCAATAGAAACATTTCATTTTGATAAATATGAAATGTTTCATTTTTATTGTGACTTTATTTAAAAAATAAATAAAAACATATATTTTGAAACAAAAAGTCATTTCAAACTAAAAAGTTTAGTTGAACTGTCTGGAAATTTTTCAATATATCATCATTATCATATATCATCATTATCACATGGTAAATTATATATTACATATGAAAACGGGGGAGGAGGTGTAACAGGGCAAATTTTGAAAATTCCAGACACCTTTGAGTGCTCTACGCCCTGACTGGTGAGGACTCAGCAGCATTGACAGGATACTTGCAATGATGCACCTGAGGTACCGACAATATCTTTGCTGTCTTTAAAAAACAAAAAACATACAAGTGGATTAATGTGAATTAATTTACCAGCTGAGGGACATTTGTGTCTAAGTCCTTGAGAATTCTGTGGATTTTTTTTTTGACAAGGCAGATGATATATACAATTCTAGTTTCTTATGGGTGCATAATGTTGAAAAGAGCACTGCAGGTGCCGTGCCTGACTATTACAATCCCTGTCTCTCTGTGCCCCCTGTCAATTCCTCTCCATGTCACAGAGAGCAACTCCTTTCCTTGCCCACAGAGTAGAACTTACCATCACAAGGGCAATTATGTTCCCTGGTTCAGTATGATGTTCAATGGTCCAATATGATGCTGGAAATCGATGTTTTCTGATGTGGCCTTGCATTTTTATTTGACATGTATCATTTGCTTTGGTTACCCCTTAAATGGTATATATTCCTTTTGTGCAATATTTCTCCAGCAGCCAGATTGATGAGGCTGATGGGATAGTTTGTCTATACTCATCCAAGCAGTATTTGCATTACTGATGTCTTGTGGGTTTTTTGGATCTGCGCTGATTCTTCATGTTACTTGAGTTTGATGTCTTGTGGGTTTTTTGGATCTGCGCTGATTCTTCATGTTACTTAGTAATCAGCACATAGACCCTGCATTATGTCCTGCTTCGTGCCACGGTCGAAGAGCAGCACAAGAATGCCTTTGAATTTTTCAGCAGGTGGGCACAATAGTATCTATGTACTGTGACAAAGTTCCTCCTCTATCTTGGTGGGTCCTGAGCTTATTGGCAGATTTTCTTGCCTCAGAAATTCACCATGTGGGTTGGGGAACAGCCCAGAGACCTTCCCCACAGTCCAGGTCAATTGGGAGGTTTGGGGGGAACCCGGGCCCGCCCTCTACTCTGGGTTCCAGCCCAGGGCCCTGTGGACTGCAGCTGTCTATAGTGCCTCCTGTAACAGCTGCATGACAGCTACAACTCCCTGGGCTTCTTCCCCATGGCCTCCTCCAAACACCTTCCTTATTCTCACCACAGGACCTTCCTCCTGGTGTCTGATAACGCTTGTGCTCCTCAGTCCTCCAGCAGCACAACCTCTCACTCTCAGCTCCTTGCACCTCTTGCTCCCAGCTCCTCACACTCTCACACTACAAACTGAAGTGAACTCCTTTTAAAACCCAAGTGCCCTGATTAGCCTGCCTTAATTGATTCTAGCAGCTTCTTCTTAATTGGCTCCAGGTGTCCTAATTAGCCTGCCTGCCTTAACTGGTTCTAGCAGGTTCCTGATTACTCTAGTGCAGCCCCTTCTCTGGTCACGCAGGGAACAGAAAACTACTCATCCAGTGACCAGTATATTTGCCCTCTACCAGACTCCTGTACCCCACTGGTCTGGGTCTGTCACAGTACCATAATCAAATGTAATAATTACCTTTTGAAAATTTCTAACCATAAGCGATTAGTTAGTTTCAAAATTCTCAGGCAGAAGAGTGGCTACATTTTAATAGCATTTGGACTGTCCCCTCCAGATTTGAAAGTAGTCCCCATTTTAACAGGTTCCAGTGCTCTGGATCCCCGATGTACCCCTTTAAAAATCAACCTGTTAAACTCTTTGTGTTTGTTTCTCTATCTAAAAATTGGGATAATACTATCTACTTACCTCCTTCACGTGATACTGTGAGGATTAGCAAGTTAATATTTGTCAAAATTACTTGAAGATATTATTGTATATAAACGCTAAGCATTGTTAATACAAATCTGCACCCTCACTCTCTTCATATAGTTCTATATAAAAGAGTAACGTGGCCTTTTTTATTTTACAGAGATGCACAGCTATTAAAGCCTCATGCCTATTATAACAAATCAAAACCTACCACTGTGACAAAATATGGAACATCTGTATAATACATATTTCCTGCTTAAATAGAGCTTTTAGTCACATGCATAACATTGTGTGAATCACTTTATGTGAGAGGCTTTCCAAAAGGAACTAATGCCTATTTCTAAGGTGACTTTTTAAATGCCAGCTATGAAATCAGAAATTTCTGGCCAAAGCTCTGTGAACAAACATCTGTTAACTGGGAGATCCATGAACATAAGAAGCTAAAACATTTAGCAGAGATTAGAAGACAAGTGTCATCCCCAGCTAACTACAGTATCCTGCCTCACTGTGTAATGCATAGCCAGTGAATCATTAGAGTATAATTATAAAAAAGTACAAGAAATTTAAGAACATTCTGAACAGTCTGTCTAACATATACAAGTGCTTTTCATCTCTTCTTCCAGTTTTAAATAACTGATTTACAAATATTATGAACAGCAAATTTGCCTACATTTATAACTAATAGTACATGAATATTACTGGGTATCACATTTTCAAGTGATACATTTCCGGACTGTTTTCTATAAAAACAAAGATGCACCCTAAACTCAGCTCATAAGACGCTGAAGTGGTTGGATATCAGCTAATTATAAAACCTTTAATATTGTAAACACATTTATCCTATGCTTCCGAACCAACAAAGACTTAGGAAGTAGTTTTTGTCAGCTGATGGGTCTTCATAAAGGCAGCTTTGCACATAGCTTATTAATATTCAGGGACAGACACTTGAGCAAGTTCTCCCAAATCACAATTTGCAAATCACAGTCTGGAGCTAACATTTCCAGAGGGCACAGAAAATTTTATGAGACCCCATTTAGTGCTGGGTCACTAAATCTTTATAAATGAACTCAGATGCATTTTTATAAACTTTCAAAGAATGTACAAAATCTCACCATTTGAATAAAAATTTAACTTAGGAGCTTATTATGTTATTTAAGAGGCTCAGTTTTTAAATTATTCAAATGTAATAAGTAAATCTCATGCCAGAAATGTCTTTCCTGATCATGTTCTGAACCTTATTCCCACTAAGCATTGTGCCTTCCTAATCCCCTTTTTTAATTCTACTTATTTTGCTAGGAATTTAGGAGCTTACCACATCAAAATAAATAGTCCATAGAAACCAATGTTTGAGCAAAAGTTTTAGCTAGTTTAAAGGCATGCAGTGCTACAGGGTGAGGCATGAGCCAGTCCAATTCCCACATGAAGAGGAGTAATTTCTGTATTAGGAAATGGTGCTTGAAATGTAGTTTTGGGACATCACAGACAGAAAATAGATCCCCTTTCATGCTGCTTGTTATTTATCTCTTCATGCAATATTTTTTAGATAACCAATCTGGGAGACCTTTTCTCCAAGAATACTTCTACTTATCCTTGATGTGAAAATACAGGGATGGAAACTCAGCTGGCAGAAAGTCTCATATCTCTTTATACCAACTGAGGCTCACTGATTCTGGGCTCTCTTTACATACTGACCTTGTGAAATTCTTTATATATAAAGAAAGATATTTCCATTAGCTTGTACTGCAAAGGTGCTGCATGTAAATCTTATTAGTAGGTGGTTTGTAATTGGATTCACAGTGCCCTGTAACTCAAATTAAGACCAGTGGCAGCAATGGCTAGTACTATGTTTCCACAATGTGACATATCTTCAAGGACTCACAAGACTGGATCAGAAAAAAAAATGCTGAAAGGCAATTAAAATTGCCTAGTTTCGCTAACTCTCTCCATATAATCAACATCATCAAAAGTTTCTATTTCAACTTTACATGCAGCGTTGATCACAGTGAGCTCAGTTTTGAAGTCAAAACAGGAGTACGTCAGGGGTGTGTCATGTCTGCAATCCTCTTCAACATTGCCATCGACTGGGTAATGCAGAGTACAACAGAAGACATGCCAAGAGGCATTAAATGGACACTCTTCTCATCCCTTGAAGACCTGGACTTTGCAGATGATCCTATCACTCTCCTATCACATACCCAACACCATATACAAGAAAAAACAACTCGATTCAACGCATTCAGCCAGCAAATGGGACTGAAAATCAACTGCAATAAGACAGATATCATGACCGTTAATATTGCCTCACCATCAACAGTCTGGAAATCATCAAAATACAACACCAAAACCAAACTCAAGATGTATCAGAGCTGCGTACTTTCAATACTACTTTATAGTGCAGCATGCTGGGGAATGAGAAAGTATGATATGTCCAAACTGTCTTCATTCCATACAACCTGCCACAAAAAAATCCTCCATATCTTTTGGCCCAGAACAATCTCAAACCAAGATCTATTGACACAGTGCAGCGAAGAGGATATGAGCACCATCATTGCCAGGAGGGGTTGGAGATGGATAGGTCATGTGCTTCAGATGGAAACTGATTCCATCATCAGAGTAGCAATAAGATGGACACCTGAAGGCAAGTGAAAATGAGGCCGTCTGAAAACAACATGGCGAAGAGTGGTGGAAGCCAAACTGAAAAACCTGGGGCACTGCTGGGGAACCGTTGAAAGACTTGCCGGAAACAGACAGGAGTGGAGGAGCTTCGTCGCTGCCCTAAATGTCAGAGGCTTAATGGGTACATGATGATGATGATGATGATGAGTTTGGCTAAACCAGTTGTGATTTCTAGAGTTTTCAGACAGTGTCATGGTCTCATGGCTGTTGGTTCTCACATTTGGATATAGCACTACTTGAATAGTGGAGGACATGAGGAAGAGAGGCAAGGTCCAACTACAGTCACCAAGATAAAACAAAAGTGATTTACCAGATCATCCTTTTTGAGGAAGAATATTTTACTTTTTGTTTTTATTTAAACAAGAGCAGCTATTGTAATTTACAGCCAAACGTGTCAATCTTTTTTTTCCACACTGCTGTTGTCAAAAGTGGCTGTAATCTCATGCAGATGAGATATTGATCTGTTGCCGATGTTCACTGAGCAGCCAAAGGGGAACCACATTACCAGCTACAAACTCCATCAATCATAGTCTCCTTAATAACAGCACTTAAACGATCTCTCTTGGTATTAACTTATATTGTATCTCTGGCTAGAATCCAAGCTTCAATATAAAAGAGTCTTTGCGAAGGGATAGTTTTGTGGCCACTGTTGATCATTTAAATAAAAAGACTCCTGCTTTCTTGAGTGCTTTGTCTACAGTAATTAGTCTGTATTAAACGTATTAGCTTGATTTAATCCAATTAGTTCAACTGGAATAGAGAAAAAAGAATGCCTTCATTTTCTTATAAATATCAAGGACACGTAGTTTAATAGCAAAATAAAATATGGCTGTAATGCAAGAATGTAAAATCTGGGTTGTTAAAAATCTTTATCATATATCTACTTAGAACACAACACTAGAGAAAATGTATATGTTATTTATTACCTTAGTGATTGCATCATAATCATTCATTTTTACTTATAAAGGAAGACATTTTTAGTACCAGGGGCCAAATTCTGCCTTCAGAAGCACATTGAGAAGTTCACTGAAGGCAGCAGGTATTGTGTATACATATCTGAGAGCTGAATTTAGTCCATATCTTTTAAAGCATATTTTTAAAACCATATCTACTGTCACTTTTGTTCATTAGAAGTTTTTGGCATAATTTTAACAGGAGACCAACATTAACTGATGTAAAGTAATTTTTCTGACATCTCCAAAAGAACATGTGTCCTAAGGACATTTCCAATTACACCATGATACAGACATGTACAGACAGATAATTCCATTAACCAATATTTTAGACTATCATCGTAGGTTTTTTTATTTTATTGTAACAAATATCTAGGATACATTTTATACTCCATTATTATTGTATTATACGGGTTTCTTTCCCATGTTCACAGAAGGATTTGTAAGGCAATAAACATCAAATGAAATTGGTAAGAATAATATTGTCAGTGTCTAGACAATGTATTATGAAACATTGGATGAAAGATACTGAACTAACAATATTAGAATTTTTACTGAGAACAAATTCTCTATCCCATTAGGTAGAATATTCTCTAGCATTAGTAGTCAATCAGAAATTATGAAGAAGATATGATCACCTTATTTGGTTTTAAATTAGGAAGTAAATATTTATTACTGTGTCTTCAGGGCAAAAAAAATGGTATGTTTTTTACAACATTATGTTTATCTCAATTTAAAATTCTGGTGGAGGCAAGTCACGGTAGCTTTTTCCTCAGTGTAGCTCTTTGAGGTTAACCCTAGCTGGGTGTTACAGGGTTGACCTCAACTAGCTACACCAAGGGAAAAAAACTACCTGTTCTTTGTCTTCACTATGTTGAAATAACTACTTTGGTGTAAAAAGCATACCTCGTTTGCTGTGAAGACAAAGTGTATGTCTTCAGCATACAAAGTGATTTTTTTTTCAGCATTCTGTGTCTTGAAATTTCAAAGAAGTCTGCTTGTCTTCAGGCCATTTTGTGAGGCAGAGTTGTTGTAACATGTTACAGAAGAGATACACCCTTTGCTTTCTTGTGAGAGCCTTTATTTTGTTTTTTTTCTGTTTTGTTGTTTTTCTTATTCCAAAATAAATCATTCATAGACTGGATAGAGAGTCAGCCACCCTAAATACACAACCAAAATTATTTTTAGTGAATAAAAAACGTAACATAAATGTGTAAAAAAAATCCTAGTTCTATTTAATGGGCCTTTTGACTTCAATGGAACTATGCCAGTTTGCACCCGAAGAGCTTTCTCAATGTTTGTTTATTTATTTATTTATTTATTTATTATAGTGCTTTCTTTTGGCAATATCTCAACTTTTAAACAGAAAATATCATGATAAGTGGGGTTTTATTTTCTTGTTCATTTCTGTAGACTTTGCTTTTTCTTGATGTTTTTGTCAATATACATGTGTGTTTGAATCATTTAAAATATATTTTTTTAAATTCAGTTTTAAAAATTTGTATGAAGCCAAAGAAAGTTATGGAATTGCCCAGAAAATCCATGTAAGTCAAATAAACAGCAGTACAATGAACATAAAATAATTGGCCTATAATCTCTTTTCGGGCCTAATCCAAATCATATTGAAGTCAATGCAATGAGTCCCACTGACTTCAGTGGTTTAGGCCCAGAAAGTGGAATTCAACTCTCATTAGTGTTGTAATACATTGTTTTGGGTATCTTGATAGTTTGTGTGTTGTTGTTGTTGCTGTACAAGTGAGTGTGATAAATGAGGAAACAAAAGGTGCATAAATATTTTGAATGGATAATATATAATATATACATACAACTTCCAATCCTAAATTAGGCTTTCCAGAGAAGTTCTACTTTTTCTTCTTCATTTTGAATTTTTTTAAAACTATCAAGACAGAGAGGTGTTTATTTTAATATTGAAATACATAGTGTACACTGCCCTGTCTGATGAATGTCACAATTCTTATGCTGCATTGGTGTGCTGGATGAGGCTATTGGGGTATGTCCACACTGCAGATGGAAGTGAGCCTTCCGGGGTTGGTAGACAGGCTTAAGCCAGCATGCTAAACACAGCAGCATGGATGTTATGACTCAAGTCTGAAAACCTTGAAAGCCGAGCTGCATCCTGAGCCACAACATCCACATGGCGGTTTTTCATGTACTAATTTGAGGCCTGCTAGCATAAAATGATCTATCTGTGCTGGATGGCTCACTCACAACTGCAGTGAAGACATATGCTTGGAGGCCCTGGCTAAAATCCTATTACCAAACTGGAGGGAATGCTGATATGATTTCCCTATTTCTGATAGAGTTCACCCCTACCTCTGAGATGTCATCAGAGTTTGCTCATTTGAGAGGTCTATAAGAAATCTTCAGTAGATCTTTTTTTCCCACCAGAATTGATCAGATTGTGTCACATGCCAATCTACTCAGTGGACTTTATCCTGATCTCACTTAGTATTTTTAAACAGGTGTTATTCACTGAATTCAGTGCAATTACCATGATGTACATCAGTGTAAATGCAGAACAATCTGACCCAATATATTTTTCTCAGTGTTCCCATTTGGTCCACTACAGAGATTGGTCTGTACTGCAAAGTTGTTTCAGGATCTGGATCTTCATCCAAACTTCCCCAGTGTTTGCTGGCATCCAGGTCCAAGGTTCTGATTCATAATCATCTGTGTTAATAATGAAGAATGACATTAACCAAGTTCAATTTCTCTTCTCTGAAAAGAAATAACCTTTGCAATACACATCAGTGTGACTTTCACCTGAATACAGACCAAGTAAAGCCAGGAAGTTTTGATCTTATATTGGCAGATCCAAAAAGGTATTGCTAAATTAACCTTAGGTCACCTTGAACTCTTTAATCTCTTATTTCTTAATCAGGATAACTCCCATTATAAGTCCAATGGTGCACATAATCATCGTACATAACTGAAATGGAAAATAAGCATGGGTGTGTCTTCAATGAGGCTTAAGCATGATCTTATAAAGATAAGCATGTGCTTACGTGTTTCACTGAATTGGGGCCATAATAAACGAGAATACCACTAGCAAAGCACTGAGTAGAAAATTGGGTAGGAACTTGAGGACTTGGCCACCTATTAATACCAAGTTATTTTTCCACAACAAAGTCATTAAGTTATATTCAATGCAATGGGAAATTACACCCTGCTCTTTAGATAAACTCTTGTGCCCTGGTCCTGGAAAATACCAAGCACCTCCTACAAAGTTCTGAGTGCTCTCAACTCCCATCAAAGTCAAAGAGATTTTAGCACTAACACCTCACAGCATGTTCTCCTCAGCACATCAGTTTCATGCTTTGCTTACTTGCATACAGTCATACACTCTGCCAAAATTGTGCTCTTATATAATCTGAAGCAATTTGAACCCCATAAAATTGGAGAGGCAATTTTTTTTAGGTTCACTCCAATAAAAAAATCCAGTAATGGAATAATTTGACAAAATATACCAATTTAGAAAGTTGAAGTGGTGTCCAGTAATCATTATGTACATTTTTCATCTTAAAACATCTTCAAGGGTATGCACCAGTAATAGTCAGGCCCAGAATTGTTTGAATTCATTTTATCCTTCTACCTTTGCTGCTGAACATTTTAAGTAATGTCTCATGCAGCAGTTCTACAGCAGGAAGCATAATAGGGATGCTGTTTCCATAACAACAAATAGAATTTGATCAAAAACACAGTGCTCAGTGGTTACTGTTCTTCACAGCAGATAAAAGCAGTTATTCAAAATTACAAGCAGCATGACATTGAAAAAATAAATTAAAGCAAGGAGTGCTAACAGTTCTGTTCCACATTTAGTAAAAGTTTAACTGTTAAATGCTTGAAGGGTACCTGTAGGGTCCCAGGGATTTACTGTATTCTATGCAACTAGTTAAATCCTGACCTGAAGAAAGAAAATTGTCTTGGGCATTTATGTTTAGGGTACAATTAAGAGAAAAAGCAGTAACAATCAGGTGAGTCACAGAAATGGTCAGACTGAAGGATCCAATTTATATTTTACAAATTTGGGACAGAAACGGTCAAATTCTGCTTTCAGTGACCCTCCTGTTTGTAATGAGGTTGCAAATATGGAAGAGAAAGCTTTATTTTCTATATTCATGATTTTGATCACTTTATTATATATTTTTGAACACTTGGTGTTATTCTGAAAATTATATAATTTTTCCCATATATGATTTTTTTTCTCCTAAAGCTAGCAATTTTCCTTACCTTTTATAAAAGTTTAAAAAAATGTGTTCCTGTTGTTTATAAAACAGTAGCATTGTGTTTTGATCAATACATATGGGAATTGAAAATTAGTGTTTCAGCACCATAGGCAGTGTTTATGCTTCTTTTTTCCATAGAAGTTAAATTTCATTTTAATGGAGAAATAAAATAGTACAGTGAAAAGCTATATGGTATAGCCTTATTTTCCTGTTTTACGTATTGTAAAATATACAGGTCAGATGGGAGCTGAATTTAGTAGGAGAACAAGATATGGCTCATCAGACTTCTTATCTGGACTGTGGCAGTGTCACCTTCTGGTATGATGTTATCTGCAGTGATACCGATAAATCAGAACATATGTAGCAATATTCTGTGCAACATTTGAGAAAATAAATCTTGATATGAAAGTTAGAGACAACGAGAAAGGTTATAGTCAGTCCCTTTTCAACACATAGAAATGCCTGCTGCTAATGTGGCCAATGAATTTGTTAGCCAATGAATTTCAAGCCCGTATTTTGGCTGTATTTTCAACTGATCATTAGGGATAAGGCAAACACATGCCATTTTTTACATGGCTGGGTTATTCACATAACACTAAGATAGTTGCAGCAACATGTTCAAAGAAACAAAATAGAAATGGAAGTTCTCAAAATAGTGATTTCAAGGAAAATTATTATCCTTTCACACCGTGCTTCCACCTTCTCAACTATGCCTTGCAATGAAAAGCAGGAACCATTATTGACTTCTGCTTTGTTTTCTTCATTCACAATACTACATGGTTCATATATGAGAACCATGCAATATAGTAGTTATAGTTGTCTGGCTATGCCAAAAGGAGGACAGGAGACATTTGACATGGGTTTAAGCAGACTGCAACTTTATTATTAGATGTCTGGGACTACCCGGCTGATTAAAGTGTACAGTGCAGGTAACCCCATGTTTATTCCATAATTACCCAGGGGGATTTTACCAACTCCCCCTCTTTTTCCATGCAGGTCCCTCCAGCAAATCCATTGCCAGGATCTTACCATCCACCCCACTCGTAGGAGGGTTAAGGTGGACTATAAGAATGGGGGGGTTGGCTCCCTGCCGTATCAATCATAGGAGTCCCCAACCGCCCCCAATTTGTTCCTTTAATGAACACTTATTTTAAGTCCTTTTCCAAGCCATTTATCCAGTCACTGTATACCTTTCCTATGGAGTACCTACACTGGACATCTGCCCTACACTTAAATATTGAGTTGTGACATATGGCCTACTGCCCGTCATGCCATGCATGAACAGAGCCCTTCCTGAACCCGCTGTGGGGAAGGCAAAAAAACTCCTAACTGCACCCATGGTGGTAAGTGAAAAATTCCTTCCCAGTACCCCTAAAAAAGGGGGGCTAGCATAATGTCCACAGCAGGTGTTGACCAAACCTGGTATTTTACCACCTAAAAGGTGGGGAGGGTGGGTCTTGCTTCAGCCTTGGCCCATGTAAAAGGGGAGACTTCAGGCACCGAGCTGCCCCTTTGAAACTCTTCATACCCAGGGGATGAGTCAGCAACCATGATGACCCTTTTTGCAGCAGTTTTCATCTTCCCTCTCCCCTCCCCAGCCATAAAGCACTGTCTCCTCCTCCCCCCACCCCCCACTTAAAAGTGCAGGGTGGTCCCTGTCCCTGACCAGAGTAAATAATCGGGCAATTAGAATTATGAAAAGTTGACAAAGTATCAATCCCAGATAAATTACATTCCCAGATCCTAAAGGAACTAGTAAGGAGAAATAAAGCAGCACCTGGTTAAGAATTTCAATATCTTACAGAGGATGAGCAAATGTGTCTGTAGGATATGAGTGGCGTGACAGGGGCTACATTAGCTCCTACATTCAAGGAAAGAATCAAGAGAAAGTTTACTAGATATATGTAAGCCACATTTCAGTTGTGTGAATCATAGTAAGCATATTAATAAAAGGAAATTAACATTTTGTAATATATAATTTAATAGTGATGGGATGAGAAGCAGATAAAAAGCATTATTCTCTAATTTCAGGAAAGCAGTTTATACTGTATGGAGTATATGACACAATGATCTAGCAATGATAAAGTCTGGCATAAAAAAGTATTGGCTTTGATTAATTTAAATTCAGAAATAAATATCTAAGTTGCTAACAGATCAGGGTAGAAGGCAAGTGTGCAATAAGGTACAGGCAATGCCCATTCCTGTCACTGTAATTTCAAAGATGACTGATTTTTTTCTGATGGCTCATAAGTGAATTAAAAACAATTGCAACAATGAATTTGATCTTGGGAGATGTTTATGGGTTCATGCAGGAACATAATGCAGTTAAACTAGAGAAATGCAAGAAGGTAATGAGATTGGAGCCCCAAAAATGATATTGGAAATTAGACCACAAATAAAGCGTAATGTAAGAAGATGAAAGATGAACACAGGCCAGAAAAAAAAGTCTTGTATTTATGTTAGTAGGCAGGAAAAAAAGGAAACAATATCTTGAGGCGTGGGAATTGAGTGAAATCAACAGAAGTTAATTTTAAGCACTAGTGAAATCACATTTGAAATACTGTACGCTACTCTACCCATATTATTATCCGAGAATGAAAATGTACCATTGACAACTTCCAAAATAAGATCTGAGATTAACCAAATTTGGCACACAATGCATATCTTAAGCAAAAGGAGACAGATTTCATATAAATATATACGTTCAGGCTTGTTTAGGAACAGGAAGAAATACAAATAGTCAAGTCGAGTCAAGACACAAGGGGTAGGAAAAATATAATATTGCTAGAAATAATATTGCATAATTAACTGCTCCAAAACAAAACAAAATTAGATATATAGCTCAAAGCAGAAACAATGCAAGTGAACTGTGCATATGCAGTTAGATACTAGTATTGTATGATCCTGATCAAAATGAGAATGACTTCAAATAGAGGTCAGAAAATTAAACCTTTATTGATGAAAAAATAAATGCATTTAATTCATGAAATAATGTATAAGGGGAAAAATCCATTTCAGATGGATACAGAAAAGATTCCCCTAAAAGTCTGGACCTGTAATTGTAACAATGAAAGCTTGGATGCTGAAGTGGTACAAGAAATTGACCTATTAACTATGCTAACACTAAATAATCTAAAAGTGTTATAGCTATAACAGAATTATGAGTGTATAAAGGCAGGGAAGGATTTGGTCTATTTTCTGAATATGTGTTATGAGGGAAAATCTCAAATGTTTTAGAAGGTAATTGAAGTGAGTATCAGCTCTGAAGGAAAAAAGGCAGCAAAAACATTTTACTCCATTCATAGTAAGATGGTGTGTTTTCAACCTTTAAGAATTGTATTGGAAACACTGTCATATCCAACGAAGGAATCATGGAGGATTGGAAAACACACTTTCCTTGGGGAATACATTAATCCTGGAATGGCAAAATAATACAAAATGATGGCCAGAAAGCATTTAGCAGATAGAAAATGGGAACCCTAACTAAGAATTTTTTTTCTACAGAACAATGAAAAGATGAGACAGCATCTCTGGAAATGAGGAACAATAAAGCACCCACTGTTAGACATACAGTTCCAATGATTTACTAATTAACTGAGTGGCTAAAACACATTTTGACAGTCTCCAACATTTTACAAGATAGAGTTATTATGGAAAGTGTATCTAAAGGTCTGGAAGTATATTGTCATTCCATTGCACAAAAGAAGTGGCAAAACAAAGCTATGCACCTATAGTACACAGGCTAAATTCTAATGAAGGAATAAAAAATGCAGGAAAATATCAGCCATGATTCAGACAGTTTCAAGGATTGTAATGAAAGAGCTGTATGAAACTACCAGTGTTGGCTTCATTTACCTAGGAAACCTGAGACTTTCAAGTATTTGCAAACAGGGTGAGTGAATCAAAACATAAAATACCAGTCAGCATGAATATCATGGTAGTTTAGTGTGTGATCTGAATATCTCCTGGCTATACTTCAGTCAGAATTTAGCTAATAGATATTATTCATCTGCCCATTGCTGAGATGGGCTCTTGACAACAGCAGACACCAAGCTGATTGTTGATTCTATGTCTAGTATCCTTGTGGCTTTCCTAAGTAGATACAGTAGCTGTACCTAAGAACTTGAGGACATTTATATCCCCTTTTCAGCGGAGCTGGCATAGTAGTGTGGCAGTAGCCTGTCCTATTTTTGCTCCTGCACAATGGAGTGGCAGATTGCTGCACTGAGGGAAGCCACCCAGACCTGCTGACATATACAGAGGAGATGGAGCAGCCACCTCATGTGGAACGGAGACAGGCGTGGGAGCAGCAAGCTATTGGTCAACCTTCTCCAAAAAGAATCAAAGGTAAGGGGAATGGTCATATTTCCAAGGAATATGGGGACCCTGGGGTATATAATCTTAGTGAGGGAAGGGGTTTGAGAGATGGAATATACTGCATTATATCTCAATTCTGATTAAGATATCTGAATATTACCTCAATACTAGGATCCCCAAATAATATGTATATCATCCAAATATTATATGCTGATAGTCATCCATCCTTAACTACTGGTGTCTTAGGAAAGAATGAGACATGGCAGCATGCTCCAACTATGATACTATATTTTTGAATGTACCTGAAAACAACATTAAAAGCACAACAAAACAAATAGTTCCAAACTTGGCTCCAAGGCTTAATGTCCAGATCTGGATCTGAATTTAAATGTTTCAATGTCTGAAAGGGGCTAGGAGCTGGTATTCAAGATTGGATCCTTCTTGTAGGGATGGTTGCGTGATGCAATGTTTGGATACAGATCAAAATTCAAACTTTATTAAAAAGAATTCAGATCCAGTTGTCTGATTTAGGCTCATCTTCTTTGGACCTTTCCTATCACCCACTGGTAACTAAATAAATGTAACAATTTGTTAGTACTGTAAATGCTGTTCAGGTGACAACGATGAAGCTTTGCCCAATTGTTCATTGTTGTTTAAATAGTAGTTATTATTAGAGGTGATCCAAAAAAAATCTTCAGCATTTTTTCAACAAAAATATTTTTTTCAATTTATATGTAAATTTTGGGGGCGGGATTTTTGTACAAAATGAAAATTTTTAATATTGTTTACATATTTTCATGGAAAAGAACTCCTATTTTTCAGCCAGCCTTAGCTGTTAGAAAACAAAGTAACTGCAACCTTTGTGGGTATTGTTGTTTTTTATCTTGTTTTGCTTCATTATATCTACAAATTTAAGAGAAACAAAGAAATCTACAAATAAAAAGACTCATGGGGAAGAGTTATTCATCATGGTAGAAAGACAAATAGGCAGCCTCCTTCAGGATCTCTATTATAGGACAAGCTGAAGTGAATACTAGATATATGACTGAAAACAATCAATTAATGTTATTGTCATTTACTAAATATGCCACGCTCCTGACATTTTCTAGAATCGGTGCTTGGAAATAATCTGTGATCTACACATACTGTAGTGAGTCATACACAATTAACACTACTAGACCTGCTAGTAGCTATTGAGAACTGGAGCTTGACTCCAAACACTACAGACACAAATCTTCAGTACTTAGCAGCACGTGGTTTCTTCAAGAGACTCCTTGCCTGTGTCCCAGAAGATGATTCCTTCCTGTAAGCAAAGCCCAGGTGAAATAACTGACCTTTCATCCTTAAGGGTCAAATTTTATAAACTGCTTACAGGAGGCAGTGGGGACACATTTTCAAAATATTTAGGTACCTAAAGCTGTAGAGAGGAGCCTAGTAGAATTTTCAAAAGCTCTTAGGCAGGGCAGGTACGTAATTCCCATCTCTCACAATTATAGGGTGAGCTGCGCTTTAGACCCCTTTTTGTCCTTTTTGAGTACAGCAGGCCTGGCTTCCTGAACACCTTTCAAGTGTGAAGCAATGCAGTTAAATGCACAAATAACTACGTATCCAGAAAAAGAGGGATTTGCACATACATCTCCTACTTCATAGCAAAGTGCCCTAATTGTCAATCTGGCACATCCACTCCTATTTGCTTGCTGCCCCAAAGACTAGTCAAGAATTTTATACAAAGTAGAATAGCCTCTTAAATCAGCCAATCCTAGAGCTCTGTATAGGGTGCTCTTTCAGGAGATAGAGGTTCAAATCTCTGCTCTATATCAGGCAGAGAGAGGAATTGAACTTGGGTTTTGCAAGTGAGTAGTGTAATAGAAGCAGCAGCTTCTTTCTTTGATAAATCTGTGAAGGGCACCTAAGCTCTACTCCACTCCTTCAGGAGTTACAAGTCATGGACTCCAGTATAAACATGAGTCTGAACATGGACCCATCGTGATATCTGTTTTTGGACTAAGTCTGGCTACGATTGATCTTCAGTACATGCCCCATATGGGAGTACTGACTTGAGTGCATGCTATTCATCATGAGAAGGGTTACAGAATCAGGGTATCAATATAGATGTGTGGAGGGGTAAGGTGTATATGACATTGACTTTTAAGGGTCCTGTCTGATTTTCTTCTTTCTCTTCTATGTAATCTATGGATATTACATTGTCTCCAAAAGAAAATTAAAATTTAAAAAGTTCTCTGCTCCAAATTCATTGATGTGCTAAAGGGGTATCAGGAACAATTATTTTGTAAAATTCTGCCACCAAGTCAAAGGTAAAGATTTAAATGACTTCCCAGCCTCTGTTCACCAGCTCTGTGGAGAGTTATGCTCTGCTATCAAGGATGACTTTCCTCTGGGACTCATCACATACTTCAGAAGAGAAGAGTTTTTGTTTTTATTTGTCTTTGTTTTATCTTTTGGTATCTTGGTTTCACAAGCAAACCTAGAAAACATTTTTGGGAACCCCTGTCTGGTACATTGGCAGCACAACATTGCATAAAGTATAGTATGCTATTTAGGTGATTTAGAGGTATGATCTATTAAATGGATCCCAGAGTGGATCTATCAGCAATGGTCAATACTAATCATGCCATAAACAGGCAAGCATGCCTGCAATATGATACAATCCTTTTCTGCTTTGGTTCTACAATAAACCAAGAAGCTACAAGGAAATGCTGATCAAACTTCTTGGAAAGTGGACTCTGCTCAATGGAACTACCAGGCCACTTTGAGAGAAGAAGGGTTTGTGATAAGATAAATGAGCCCCATAGAAGATTTGGTGATAATAGGATTAAAACCTTGCTTAAACAGCATGATGCTACTGGAAGAGCTTGCCAGGTTTTCAGTGGAGTGGAGACACCTGTCCACTTGACTGTAATCAATCTACTAAAGAAAGTTAATGGCTCATCAGGATCTCTATGGAGAAATCCAGGTCAGAGATGCCTCCTCAAAAAAGTTATATAGACCAGAGGGGAGGTGGTAGGAAAGTCAGATAGTTTGATTGTGAGTGACTGGGTGTTTCTGTTGTTCTATAGGTACTATGGGTGAAAGAAGTCCCTTAATTTTTATTTTAAGTTTGAACTGTCTTGAGCAAGGCTTTTTGTTTAATCTGGCTTGACCTTAAAGGGGAAGACTTTTTTTTGTTTGTTTTCTCTAAACAAATTTGAATAAGATTGAAGTTACAGATGTTTTTGGTTGAAAGCTAGACCCTAGTGGATTATGTTGTTGACATAAATTAGAACAGTTTAATGTTTCTGATGAAGAGATAACTCTGGAAAATGTCAGAGTTGTTTTAGATAAGAATTGAGGTCCACTGATACTTTGATAAAGAAATATATATCCAATCTAGCCTTATTCTAATTGTGCTTAGCTAGTGCTTTCAATCTTTCACTTTCATGAGCACAAAAATTCATCAAGTCCATGCATGCCGTACAGTGCATATTTCTGTTAGTAATACTCTTATAGTAGCTTCTAAAGTATTTGGGGTAATATTGAAATAGGTATAAATTCTAGTAGAACAAGATGTAGGAAGGAGTATTAGCAGCTCACCAAAAGGCCATCATATGTACCAATGTGTGTTTCTATAATCCTGCTGAAATTTATGAATGAAGGAAGAGGGTGGGGGCATATTTAATTGAAGACACTCAAAGATGTATCAATATGAACACCTATTACGTTAGTGCCTGTACAGCCTCCTTGTTCAAAAACTTGTCAAGTTCCATCTGAAACTGATTTACACTATCTGCTTCTAATGCTACCCAATTGGCAATTTGTTTCTTATTTCAATCAGTCTCTGTGTAATGAAAATCTGTCTAAATCACTTAAAACTGATTCTATTCTTTATTTCTCCCTTAGTTTCAATTCAAGTCCGCTTGGTTCCAGTTGGTTACTATATCAAGCAGCTTCTTGGCATCAATCCATTTCTTCCCTATCCAGATCTTATATGCCTCACTCACAGCTGACCTTTGCCTAAATTACATAGACCAAATCTGGCTGAACTTTCATCATAACACAAACCTGAGAAACCCAGTTGTTGTTGATATTTCTCTTGTCATGGCCTTTCCTTCTGGAATTTGGTTATACGAATGATGACATATCCACAGTGAGGACTTGCCTATTGCCATACTACATGACAAGCCCAAATGGCAAATAGATGGATGTATTTCATAGTCTTACAAGAACTTCTGTATCAGAGGGGTAGCTGTGTTAATCTGGATCTATAAAAAGTGACAAAGAGTCCTGTGGCACCTTATAGACTAACAGACATATTGGAGTATTCACCCACGAAAGCTTATGCTCCAATACTTCTGTGGCATTTTTTAAAATTTGTATCCAAACACTGTGCAGATGGTAGTAATATTTGATTCATAAGCACCTTAACTTTTCTGGCTTATGTTCTGTTTTCTGTTTTACTAAAAAAAAAAAAAAAATACAAGTATGCTGTCCTTCTTGAATACTTGTTGAACATAGGAGGAGTATTTACAAAGCTTTTCTATTCTTTTTTTTCTTTCTTTTTTTTTTAACAAATTGGTTATTGTTCTATGAATCCTTTTGATTTCTACACCTAACAATTCTCCTTTCAAAAATGCAAGGCACTCCGTATGTTCTTTTTGATCTGGCTTGCTATGCCACAACCAGAGCTGTTAAGCTAAATACATAGTAGAATCTAAACCAGTGACAATGAGTGTTGTCACTGACTGCTGCAACAACCCAATAGTAGCTTTTCAATTTGTTGTCTTAAAGCTAGGAAAATAAGTTAGTTTAGATAATGTAAGAACTAACTTGTTTTGTCTTAAAGTTGAATTGAATTGATTTCTGACTATTTATATGGTTTGGAAACGTTCAGATTTTTTTAAGTACCTCATTTCTCTGCCCAAGGAATTTGGATACCATTCAGATAAGCATTTGAATTCTTTTTAATGCTTTTATACAAACCAAACCTTCTGGGATTCACCCATCATTACCATGAACCAATTTTTAATCTATTTCCAGGAACTCTCCGTTTCCATTATTTCTGAAAGGTCCCTTTTCAGATTGGTGTGCTGGACGCTAACAGGCCTGGCTTTTTTAAACTCCTTCTCTCTTGTAGAGGATTTTCTGATCTGTAAGATGTATTCTAGTAAATAACACTGAGAGTTTGTTTAAAAAAGCAAAAACAAAACACCATCTTCCTGCAGGAAACTTAAATGGCCAGGACTGTATGTAAGTGCCACAGCTGTGCCTGGTCAGTAGTTGGACTGGAAATTACCAAGGAAAGATCAAGGTTGTCAAAGTAGTACTGGTGATTTAGTCGATGTCATCCTTCCTTCCTGCCTTACCAATGTCCCAGCATAGCCTAAGGAAATGAAACACTGTGCTGCCACAAAGTAACTATTCAATAGTCACACTTTATTTATTATGATAAATTATTGGCAAGAAGTAATCTGTTGGACTCTGACAATCAATAACTATTCATTAACCTTTATTAAAATGTTTATTAATATTTATACATTATTTATAAATGAAACCTTAATATAAAGTGAGGTTGATGAAGGACAAGTGGATAAATGATTTCTATGTACACAAGACAAAGTTATGATTGTACGAACAGGGATACACTGGGGAGCAGGAAAGGTGAATGCAGGGACCCATTTTCCATACCTCCAATAGTCCTGCCTGAAAAAGTACCCATAATATCGCTGTTTTCACTTCCTGAATACTTACAGGGAGAGCATGGGGAGTGGAACCCCTTGTGCTGTTTGCAATGCTTAACACATTAAAGCAGATGGGTAAGTGTGATCCCATACCTCTTCCCTTGTGCGCTGGTTCACAGCTGCACTGAGAGACACACAAGCTACTCTTCCCAAAGGAGTAGCAAAGATGGATGGTGTTGGTATTTTTCCCCCCATGCACCTGGCAGTGCTAAACATCTGGCCTCCACAGGCACATTGCCTCCTGCTACTACTGCTTGCATGATGCAAAACCCATTTCCTTCCCTAGTACAGCTTTGAATGTGAGCCTATGTAGCCCCAAGATTTGTCAAGTTCCTTGGGATTCCTTAGGTGAGCAAGTGCTTTATCAATGTCAGATATTAATTATTATTATTATTATTGGAAATATGATAATAAATACCCTAGGCATTGATGGAGAGTAGACCCTTCACTTTATAGGAAAGTCTTTTGCAATGTACAATTACTGTTTCTCCTTTGACTGCCATTTCAGTGAAGCACTCTCAAAATGCAAGTGAATTCTGACATGACCTCCTTCTCTCACAAATTCATGCTAAATGTCCTTTATCAAATTAACATTGAATTCCAAGAGCTGAAGAGATTTGGTGATCAATTGCAGCCACTTATTCTTAAGGTTGAGTTAATTATTTTGGGGAGTTGATAGTAATTGGATTCATTGTACTTTGGTTTTAAGAAAGGAATTATAAGAAATTTGGATATAGCAACTTGTAAATGATCCTGTTGAATTTCATTATTAAAAGATCCACCACTTCCTAATTGACTGGCTATTAGTAAAACAACCTAAGAGAATTAGGTTAGTTAAAGTACTCCCAGATGTTTTCATTGGTCACTGCCCTGGTTTTAATAGAAAATCAGCATTTAAAATTGCTTGAGAATGAGAAACAAATGAAAATAAAGAATTCCAATAGTCTATTCAGACAGATTCCTGGGACCTATAATTGGAAATGATTGGAATCACTTTTAATAAATTATATTGATTGTGCACAGGAATATTTACACAAAGGGTATGTGACAATTTGAGATAGGCATTTGTAGGGTCCAAAGGCTGGATTGATTACAAGCAACACATGTGACTGAGGCCCCAGAGATGTCACAAGGAATTTCCCCCACTTCCTTTACATTGAAAAAGAGTCTAGAGAAAAACTAGCACTTCCTGAGTACCAAATGTACAATGGAAAAACAAAATCTTAGCTCTGGAGAAAAACCCATACACAGCCATCATGTGGGTTTTGTGAAGTCTTAATGATTTATTTCATGATTCACTTAAAAGGACTAGTTAAATAATAGCCATGCATGATAGAACCATAGGTCCTATTAAAATGGCAAATGAGTTTATATGCTTTAGAAAACATGTGGCTGTTTTGATGGCTGTAGTGGATAATCTCATGTCTCAGGTTGCTGATCTGTACTATCAAGTTGCATGAGCAGACTCTTCAAATGGATTTGCAGAATGATCCTGGTTACCTTGAAACTTGTCTCCATGTTTTTTGTTTATATATTGCTAACACATAAAGTAGGATATAGGAGCTGAATTTGACAGATTTTAATTAAACTACTAATACACTTTGTTAATTTTAAGTTTGCCACTATATATTTATGCCAAAGAAAGAACAGTAGCCTGAACATTAAAAGTATCAAAATGATCAGCTAAGGGAATGATTAAGGAGCTAAATATTCAAATATATATTCACTGTTCATACAGTCTTATAAATGAAAGCACATTAGTTTGGCTACTCCACTACTTGTTTTATTTCATAAAGTAGCCGACTCTTAAAAATCTGAGTTTGGGCCATAACCTCCTTCATTCTGGGATCATATCTCTACTTAATAATCATTGCCGGTAACCAAAAGTCTTCCTACAAAGAAAAACAACATCCTATCATTTCCTGTAGGTCATGAGGGAAGGAGCACGGGAACTCCGATTGTATGCCTTACAGTTAAAGAGAGGTGGATCAATTCAGATAAAATAAGAAGTGACATAAATATTTGTCCAAAACTAATTTTTAACTGAATTGAGTCTTCAACACTTTGGAAAATGTTTGGATTCCCCTGCCCTCTCATTTTTGTCCACTTTTGCACTTACTGTTTTTGGCTAGGCCTAGAAATGGAAGTGCCGAAATGGCACAAGTAAGGTTAATCTTGTTGTTAATCTTACATTTTTTCTGGCCTAATTTAAAGCTGAAAGCCTTCACCTTCCCTGAAGAAAAAATTTCAACCAAATTTTGCAGACAAAAGAGGTTTGAATATGTCAAATAAGGCTTGGGTAGACATAATTTTGGGTGGCCTCTCCAAACTGAACCTCTGATTTATTTTTGAACTTCATTCACCAATAAATATACCTATCACTGTATAAGGCTTTTCTATAGTCCATCACTCCATATCTAAGTGCTAATTATAGTGAGAAATGTTACTGCTGTGCTGCCAGATATGCATCTCACTTATTATTTTTTTATAATCTGGTTTGGATGTCATTCCTGCTCACTACTGTAAAAAAAAAAAAATCAAGTAAACTTGGCAGACTTCCATAACTCAGATACCATATCTGGTGGTTGGCTGATAGGATAGTGTGTGTGTGTGTGTATGTATATATATATATATATATATATATAACTAATTATGTGACTAATAGAAGATAGTGGCTGAAAAATACTGGGAAAGGGAAGATTTTGGTATCCGTGGGGAGTGGTAAGAGTTATCATCATAACTATGATCACTACTATATGTGGGCAGAGGGCCAGAAGGGTTTATCTTCTAAGTTAGCTCCCCGAGATCATCTTCTAATACCAATATGCATAAACAGTCATTACTAGCTAGAGAACACACAAAAACAATTATAATACATTATTTTTCCAATAATCAGTCAAAGGCAGTGGACATGCACATCTTCTTGCCATGACTGGGCTTCCATCTACAGTTGTAACAAAGCTGGTGTCTTGTTTTTGTTGTTGTTATGGTTTTAATGGTCCAGCTGCAGAGATTTCCTTGCAATGGAGAATGCTCCATCCACACCCTTTGATGCCCAGAAACCTATCAGATTCTCCAGTGAGTGGTACCTTCATATTATTTATTTATATTTCCACCACCAACACCAATACTGTCGTGGGCTGCTGAGTATTTACAATGGTTTCTCTTTCCCACAGGACCAGATAGGAACAGAGATCTCCCTGCCTTGGGAGATCTCAATGTAACCCAATCGTCTCCCCTTCACCTCCTTCCTTTTTTCTTTTAGATGCCTCAATTGATGGCTAATTGGTTCATCCACCCGCAGATTGATCAGCTAATTGGCCACTTATTCCCCAATCACCGGTCCCAGGGGAACTAACTGGTACCTAAGCAATCAGAGGGCTGGCTCATTTGTTAGCCTCCAGCACTCTGTCACCCTCCTTTTGAAAGGCAGTTGGTTTGGGTATAGAGGAATATTTACTACAAAAAATGTAGTGGGAATATTATAGTTTGGGCCTAGTTATCTATGTTGGCAGTATTACTAATAAGATACAGAGGTACAGTAGGACCTCCCAAAAGCAGTAATAATTTATACTATATGAAGCTGAAATAAAGGGCTTTCAGAAAGCCTATTTTTGGCCCAGTCCTTTTTTAAAGGAATGATCTATGTTCAGCTAGTGTATTTTCATTCAGATAAAAGAGTTTTGCATTTGAGATCAACTACTATAGATGAGTAGTTGAGTGATGCATTGCAGTTAGGGTTTGATTCAGTGCCAAAATGGTTTGTTCAAAACACATTTGTGTTCAATAACAAAATAGCTAATATAATGGTTTTTTTGGAGTCCAGTGTTAGATCTCCAAAAACACCTGTGACAACTGTATGATGAACAGTACTGATGAGTTACCCCTTACTTTAATGACTGAATTACATTATCCTGAAGTTTGATGGGAATCAGGACTGTTTTAAATTTATATTGTATATATGTCAAGGCCAGGAGGGGACCTTTATGATCATCTACTCTAACCTCCTGGTCACATTACATTTTGAGTAGTTAAGAACTACTGAAGTTAAAAACAGTCTCTTCTCAGTGTGAGTACAAGTGGCAAATCTGGCCTGTTGATTACATGGGTTTTCTAGCTAAGACTGAAAGAAATCCAATATATTTAAAACATGTTAATTAAGGGAATTAAACAGGCTAGTTCTGAAATAAGGATATTGCCAGAGTAGGAGGGGTGAAGGGCTTCTTGGCAAATATTTAAACATAAAGGAGTCACATCACTTGCACATATATTTAAAAAATCCAAATCTTTCATTATACCTAAGACAACTGAAAATATACAATAAATATTGGCAATTTTTATTACTTTTTTTTAATTTCCATGAGGAAAAGAACATTAACAAAATATGTACATTATTTATAGCTCAACTGGGATTAATAAAAAATACTTATTTCAGCCAGACTTGTCTTTTCTTAAATCTTGCCCCATTTCCCCGCAATTTTTTCTATTCCTTCATTTCTCTGAGAACTTCCTATTCCATTCTTTACTTCCTGGGAGCGGGAATGAGCATTTGTGTTCCTCTAGCTGCAGGGAAAAGGGATGTGCCCCATGAGCCCCATTTACCTTGCATGGGAAAGAGGTGAAGTTGATTTACTGAGGCCCAAGTAAAGCTTCCAAGGAGCAAGGGAAGAAGGCCATCAGACAGCATGAAATCTCATGAGGTTTAATGCCAGAAGGCCAAACAAATCTGTGAGGAAGGGTGTAAAGGGTGTGGTGTCAATCTGTAATAATTTATTAATTTTGTATACAACCCCATTATTGGAATAGTTATTGTATGTCTATATTAGGTTATAGGAATGTTCACTGTAGGCATATGGATGCTAATTTTAATAGCAGAGTTGTTAGGAAACTATCTTGAGGGCAATAGAATGGATTCAACATGACTCATCCTGAAAAACAGGTCAAGAGGTTAAGGAACAATACCTGAGCTAATAGCTGTGAGGATAATAATTCCAGTCTTCAGCCAAAGTTACACAGCTGTTTTGCCAAGGCTGGGAGCCTAAAGATCAAAAGGACATTAACAGCTAGAAAGTGACTCTCTAGAAAAAGGGGGACAGTTGTCGGGGGCTGTTCATGAGGAATGTGCTAAGCTTCCCAAGGTACAATGGATATGCCTATAGACTGCTTATGGTGTTGAACCCCTTTTTCTTTTATACTTTGTTGTTCCTACTGTTAAGATTTAACAATACTTTGTTTTAAGAAAGCTGTCTGATTCCTGTACTCTTAAAAAAAAAAAAAAAAGAAGAAGAAGACGACTGAGAGGGGACCTGATAATGTGGTCAAATATGTTCAGGGCTAGTTATAAAGAGGACAGTGATCAATTGTTCTCCATGTCTGCAAAGTCAGGATAAATAGTAATCAGCTTAATCTGCAGCAAGGGAGATTTAGTTTAGATATTAGGAAAAACATTCTAACTATAAGGATAATTAAGCACTGGGATGGGCTGCCAAGAGAGGTTTTGGAATCACTATCATTTGGAGGTTTTTAAGAATAGATTAGACAAACACCCGTCCTGGATTCTAAGTTTACTTGGTCCTGCTTCAACTCAGAGGACTGGACTATGTGAGCTGTCAAGGTCCCTTCCAGCCCTGAACAACCTCTGGTCACAGCTCCCAAAAGGAAGATTATCAGGTTCCTCTGCCAGTTAGACCTGCTGAGTAATCACAGTTGGTAGCATGGGCACCTAGTCTAAGGGTTTGTTTTCACTGCCCCAGTTATCTTGAGTTAATACACTGGAGTTACTGCCCTCAAGATACCTTACCTTGAACAAAAGAGACCACAATGCAAAACAGCAGTCTCTGGAGTTGAGTTACACAGGGTGATTTGATTGGCAGCACAGTGTGATTGGATTAGTTGTTGATGAGCTGTGTAACTGGAGCGGTCACATCCCCACTGGATTATTAGCTGGGGCATCACCATCATTCTATGCTCAATCTTGGGACCTTGCGCGCCCCTCCCCACCCTGCAATGAGCTACCTAGCTTGATCTTAAAGCACCACTTAACTTGAGCTAGAGATTTTTGTGTATGGAGGGGAGTTGAGTTAAGGGTAACACTTGAGTTATAACTCAAACTAACAGTACTCTGAAGACATACCCTAAGAGTGGGAGAATCACGGGATTCCATGCTGGGAGGTAAAGGCACCTAAGGAGGTGCACTCAAAGAAACCTGAACTGGGTCATAGGGGCAGCAAGCTCTATAACTATGGCAGAGGGACCAAAACTGCACTTTCCATGGATGACATGCTATTATACAGATTTTCCTTAACATTGATTTTTTAACACACCTGGTCTAAATTTGAATTTTTTTCCAACGCTAGTTTCCAGTGACCATAATTTTAACCAATATATTTATTGGGGCAAATACAGACCGCTAGCTACAGTATCTTGTTAAAAAAAAAAAACTAACCAGAAATGTAATGCCCCATAATTTACACTCATCCTGGTCATTGGAGGATCATTCTACCTCCTAACAGGTTACTGAGTAATTGAAATGGCTACTGATTCATCAATCTACAAAAGACTGAAAAGGCGGAAATATTATATTCTCTTGTTACCTGTTTCCATGTAGGTGCAAGTTTAGTTAACCCATGTCATTTTGAAAACTTCACTTCACTTGGATTTTAAAAACCCAGTCCTTTATGATCAAGAACGAGTGCTGTACATATGCTGTATAACTCATTAACCTTTCATCATTCAGTTACTAGATTTCTAAAATAAAATTCCAGCTAAGGTCTAACTAGGTTGTGCTGTAAATAAGGCACTACATATTCTAATGTCTCATATTCTCATGACAAAATCTGTAATGAAAATTAGAAACAACACAGCTTGAATCCATTCCTGTAACAATTGCAAAGACAGTAGGAAATGTCAGAAACAAAAACTTACTGCTTTTTGTTTGTAATTGTGAATGATGGAGGTCAGGTGCGACAATGAGATGTGGCATTACTAACACAGAGATATATTTCAAAACAAATTCAAGATCCTGAGCCCCAAGAAGAAGAAAGCTGAATAAGTTTCAAAAGTAATGTGGCTGGCCTTCAGGGGAAAAGGCTGCAGGCAACACAGTTTACATAGCAACCCTTGATTCATAAAGAAGAACTGGCATCAAATCCAGACATGACTACTTGTCTGTCCTTCTGAGTAGAGGTGAAGGCCAACAGTAGGATAAAGCGAAGAAAATAAGGTAGATAAAAAAGCCATGGGCTGAAATAAATTTTCTGGATTAAATATTGAGCTTCTTTACTTTTTGTAATCTGTTCAATATCATGTACTGTTTGCTAATCCTCCTGCATAATGCTCAATAAGTGAATTTGTCAGACAATTATAATGAAATTGGTTTAATTTCCTGCTTTCCCAATAACATTTATCATTATTTTTACCATTGGATTTAAATTTCTGAGGCCAGTGTTTTCCTGGTTCTTTTTCCTCTTAATATCTGAATAGTTTTTAAATTGCAATAAAACATCCCCCCGCCCTGACAGTTAAAGTAGATGTTAAATCGGAAATAAGAATGGATATTAAATGAATTAAGTCATTATTTTGTTTCCTTTTGTCCCTCAGTAAACTTACGAATGTAAAGGTCACATAAAATGCTAATTCTTTTTAGCCACTCTGAATTCTTCAAAAGACATATCCATTTTTGTACTCAGTCTATTCCAAAGTAATAGGAAATCTAGTGGTATCAATCTTGAAGCATCAGCACTGGTCCAGAGATCCTCAGCACAAGGGTAGTCTGGGGCTGTAGAGCAGGACATCAGCAAGGAAAGAGAAAACACAGTAAAAGGAGAGACAAATGCTGGGGAGAAGTCTAGGGCTGTACATTTCTTGAGCATCTTTGCAAATCTCTCATTGAATAATTCTACCAGGATGTCAGTTTGAATGCAGTAGATAAGAGGTTCTGATGTCTTTGTTTTTAGCAACTCATGCACATCTTTGATGAGCCTAGACATGACATGAGTCTCCTGATTCCCCTAGGATATTTTGGGACATTTCTACTTAGGCAAACACCTTAAATATTTCACAAGTGAGTGTTTTGGCCATTATACCTCAAAGTGGAACTGTCTCCAGGTAATGGGTGACTTAATCCATTTGTCTGGCTATGCTTTTATTTTATACATCAAGTCCACTCCTATCAAAGAGAACTTCTCTTAGTGGAACGGGTAATAATTGGGCTTTAGGTACCCCACTGGGCACCACACTGACTGGCACAAAGGGAAGGAAGCATAGAAGTCAGCTATTCCTTTGGCTTCCCAGACAGGAGAAGTGAATGAGTAGCTTTGAGCCATATATTTTTTCTTCACCAAATGTTCTGCAAAGAGAACAGCATGAACCAAGTGTAGGAGGCCAGGGAACTAGCAACTGATTATTAATTCCATTCAGTAAAACAGGTTAGCTTTCAGCTCATAGCAAAGATGCTGGCTCACTCTTGGGGATTCCACAGCACTTGGTCATAAGAATGGCTCAATATGTTATTCTTTCACTCTCCAGCCTAAAGTTGGAAAATCCATTTAATATCTCAGGCTCTAGTTTAAAGAGTATTCTCAGTCTCACCCATATGACAGATAGGCTAATGTGATGATGATGGACTCAACTGAACCATGGTTCTATGATAGGGCTTAATGTCCCAACAGATCAACATTGTTTAGGGCTGACCATTTCTTCCTGGTCTAAGTTGGACCACAGCCAGAGTGGAGTAGACCTTGAACCTCAGCCCTTTTGACCTGGACCAGAATAACGAGCTTAGTACATCCATTCCTTTGTTATTGACTTGCAAGCATTCAGGCCTTGCAATAACAGTAGTCTAAGCCAGTGGCACCAATTCAGAGTCTCCCCTCTCTCGTACACACACAGCACATGAGTTGGTGTGCTAGGAGTCGAGTTCTCCGTGGGTTGCCATTCAGGAACAGACGCCCCCTGTAACGGGTGGCAAAACCATTGACCACTATCTGGACAGAGTGGCATTTGAGTGATGCCAGTCACTGAAATTTTGTCCAGCCACCCCTCCCTATGAATGGAGGGGCAGCCAAGTCAAATTTCCATGATGTTGTGATCACATAGTTGGAGAGATGCTTTGGACCACTCTGGCAGCAGTTGTACTGATTTAGTATGGGACTTCTGCTTATAAGTGGTCAGGCCATGCACACACACCCCAAGCTCCACAGCCTATGAAACTTTGAACAAGTGCAAAAACCTGGGAGGGATCCACTGGTCTGGGTATAGGCAGACCCTGCTTGTGCGATCCAGTTGCTCACAAAGTGGGTTTAGGTTCATGCCATAAGCTTGGTGATATGCTTGCCTTCTCATAATGGATTGGTTGCTCACGTTCCTTCCTTGGTGCTGTCAGTGGGGGAGGATCTTTGCTCTAAACCATTTGTTATCAGATATTCCTGTCTGGGGACTCCAGCCTCCATGGTGAAGATATAGTGATACACCTCTACCCTGATATAAAGCTGTCCTCGGGAGGCAAAAAAATCTTACCACATTATAGGTGAAACCACATTATATCAAACTTGCTTTGATCTGCCAGAGTGCGCAGCCCCGCCCCCCAGAGCGCTGCTTTGTCGTGTTATATTGGGTCGCATTATATTGGGGTAGAGGTGTCCTCTGGGTTGCTCTACTAGTCTATCCTCCTGACTCAACTGACCCTGAGCCCCTTGTGGGGCTTCTCCCTGGACTCCACAAACATTATCCACTATGATATAGTACCACACTAACTGACGACCCCTGTCAGGATCTCTTCCCAGTGTCAACAAACACATTCCCTGTTTCCTCCAGGCAAATTTCACATGAACTTCTCCACCATAATCTCTTTGGCAGTCCATGGCCTGTACTAGACATCAGGTTTCAACTATCGCTAACAGACGTCTCACAACTTCTGAACCATCATGCTGGACTGGCCTCTAACAAGATATCTCTCTTCCCAAAAATATCAATGATACATTTTCTCACTGACTTTCAAGAACCCTGGACTGACTGCTTTAAACTGAACCACCTAATTTTCTAATGATCTCCAGTGGCTGGCTGTTTTCAGAAAGGAATACTGCTCACTAAGAGATTGCCAAAAGGATGCTTCTCCTCCATGTTCCCCTCTTTTTGTCCATGTCATGACTAGAGATATGCAAAACGTTAGGGCCAAAACTTTTTTTAGTGGAAAATGCAGATTCAGTAACACTAAAACATTTCATGAATATGTGTCTGTTTTACTGAACTATATGTGTAGGGAAAAAAGATTCTGAAAAAGGCAAAAGGCTTTCAAATTTCAAAACATTTTTTCAATTTTTCAAGGAGCAATGATTTTTCATTTCCAAATTTCCTTCAGAGGGTTTTTTTTTTTTTTTAAGTTAAAAATGCTCAAAATCAAAATGAAACAAAATCAGAAATAATTTTTATTTTTTTGGAGTTGCTGTTGAACTAAAAAATCAGTTATTCATACAGCTCTAGTCATGTATTATTTGCTTTTACTTTTAATTTTTAAACTAGCTTTTCTGCTTGGTTGTTTTCCTGTGATTGAGTCAAAATGCTACTTAGAGGCAGTAAAATGAATGTGGCTTGATTGTTAAAATGAATGGCCTTGCTTGATTAAAGCCTGAGTGGCCACAAAGTATTGGGAATGCTGTTTGTTTGCTTGCTTTTATATTTTAGGATTCTGTTTTCTGTCACCCATTTCCTGCATTTGCAAAACATCTCTGTTTTTAAGATTTTTTTTTTCTATTTATTACATGGCATATCAAAGTTTTCAAATTATAAAACACGGTCTAGAATGTTTTGAAAGACTTTCCCTCATATCTTATTTTTAAGTAGCTAAAACATATGTTTTTATCCCTCTGCTTCAGTCTTACGTCATACTTTGCTTGGCTCTGCTACACTGGGCTTCTTTAATCTGCATGTAGTAGATCCCATGGTTGCATTGTGCCAGAAAAAATACTTAAGTTATAGTCTCTGTATTAAATTCTTGAATTCCTCAGCCATCAAGCTCAAGAGAGTTTGGCTAGAATGGGTTTTGAACCTTCTGACACTGTGAGAGGTCTTGTTGCTTTTGTTCTATTAGAAGTGGGCTGCCAGATGGCACAATTATTCCTGCAGGTAGAGAAACGGGTAGTAGAAATGATTAGCTGAGCTGGTAAAAAAGTTCTGGATTTTTACTGGATTTAAAAAAAACCCCCAAATTTTGGACATTTTTGCAACTTATTTATTTATTTGTCATCTGGAGAACGGGTGGTAACTTTTCAATAAATTTCAATAAAATTTTGAAATTAAAAGAAAAGAAAACCAGCAATTTTTTAAAATCACATTTTAAACAGTTTTTTTTTCCTTCCAACCAGCTGTAGTGACTAGATATGGTAGAAGGCTGTCAGGTCAGTGAAAATTGCATGGCTTTTCAAATTGTGAAAAACTATTCAGACCTTGAATAGCTTTGTCTTACTATGTTGGGATATAGTCTAATATAGTACAAGCACACAAGTTAGTAATTATTCTGAGTTTTAGAATATTTTTCTCTTTTACATCAATATAAATCCAGAGTTACTCCATAGACTCCAGTGGAGTTACTTCAGATGTACACCAGCATGCTTTAGAGTAAAACGTAGTGCTAAATATTTATTTTAGCTCATTCTTTTTCTTTCAAATTCTTTCCTTTCTAGTAATAAAAATATAATTGCAACTAACATTCTTTATCCACTTCTCTATGAACACCAAACTCAGACTTGTCAAAACTCATATAAACAGAAGTTTAATGGAGTTACTGTTACATCAGCTCTGAATTAATCATAATTGGTACTATTTATGCCTTAATTTAAATTACTGGAGAGCCCTCCTCTTGTAGCTTACCTGTGCTGGTGGCAAATGCAACGATCTAATTCAAATATATTTCTAAATAAATTTCATAGAAGTAGGGTCGGCTCCAGGGCTTTTTGCCGCCCCAAGCGGCGGAAAAAAAAAAAAAGCCGCAATCACGATCGGTGGCAGCTCCACCACGTTGCTTTCTTCTTCGGTGGCAATTCGGTGGCAGGTCCTTCCCTCCGAGAGGGACTGAGGGATCCACCGCCGAAGAGCCCGACGTGCCGCCCCTTCCCCTGGGCCGCCCCAAGCACCTGCTTGCTCAGCTGGTGCCTGGAGCTGGCCCTGCATAGAAGATTGTTAGATTTTTTTGGGGTCACCCTTTTCCAGATCTGTTCACCAGAACAACAGATGCAAAACTTGCAGACATATCTCCACTGCTACAATGATCAACACCTCCCCTCCCCAACACATCTTTGCAGATTTGTGGGTCTTACACATGCCTATCACAACATGTGGTGTAGTTCATCCAGTGAACTAAATGTCCCAACAACAATTATGTGGGGGAAATGAGACAATCACTAAGCTCTCAAATGAACCCACACAGAAAAATAATAAAAGACGAAAACACCGCATCATGCATGGGTGAACACTTTTTTCACAAAAGTGGTGGGTTTTTTCCCACTTTTCACTCCATATCTGACTTCTTAGTCCTTATCCTTAAAGAAACCTACACAACATCTTCAAAGGACAAGCCTGGGTACTTAAATTCATAACTCTGCTGGACACTAAAAACCATGGACCTAACAGAGACCATTATGGACCATTCCAACAATGTGCCTACTATCTTCCTCCACTGTCCTACAACACCAGAAGTGTTAATTGCCCACTTCATTTTAAATGGTCTCCTACAACATGTATGAACCCCTTATGCTTAATGATCTGTCCCACCTTGTATTTAGCTTTGACACTCTAGTTTCTTTCTCCAGACCCGAAGAAGAGCTCTGTGAAAGCTCAAAAAGCTTGTCCCTTCCACAAACAGAAGTTGGTCTGATAAAATATATTATGTCACCCACCTTGTGTCACTCATATTCTGGGACCAACAATGCTACAACAACACTGTGAACACTGAATTAATGTAAATGGATATCAATTCCTTTAAATATATGTCTACTTATATTTCCAAGAGCCAGGCATTATAGAGGCAAATGCTGTGCAAATTTCCACATACTTTTCTATTAATGTTCTTCCATGTTCCATCACCAACTGAAAAATCCTTTACTACTTCAGGTAGACCTTCCTTATGGATATTTTGTGCATTAACTCAAATTTTGTCAAACTATGGGATATAGTACGCCTTCCTTTTTCTCCTTTCTGTTCTCATCTTTGGCAATGCCACTACATGTCTCGTTTCTCAAGCTTGAAAGCTGGTTGCAGCTAAATCTTGTAGGTTCTTCAAACAATATATCTAGAATTTGCCAGTTCCTTTCTATTCCTACTGTGGAAATCTTTATCTGGGATTCTTGGTACCAATCTCCTCGTCAGTCTGTCCAGAATCCTGCTGTGAGAATCCTCCACTTTATCTTGAATTTTGACCACATCCATCTAGTCTTCAACTTAATCTCCGACCTGGCTTCCTGTTCTTGTCTCTGTTCTCCTCTGCCTTCATCAGTTTTGCTACACCCAAGCTGCATGACTAACCTTCATCCAGTATAGCTTCTTATGCCTGGAATTTTTCATATACTCATTTTGTAATGCCTTAAGCTGGAAGTCAATGGGAGTTGGCTGCCTAACTCTCTTCACCACTTTTGAAAACCCCAGTTTTAATCTTCTTTTCTGTCAAGTCCCTGGGTGCATTTCTTTCCATAGACATAGAAATACTTGAACTAACAAGATGAATGATAAAGTTATTTAGCTAATCAGACTGCTCTTTAGTAGCCATCCCCCATCTTCAATATTTACACTTTCTATTTAAACTATTTGTAAGATCTTTGGGATCAAGGCCTTATTTTCATGTTTATCTGTAAAGCACCAAGCACACTTTGCCATTATGTAAATTATTATAATAACTTAAGATTTCTGTAAGTTTTTTGAAGCATCTGTAAGGAAGAAACTACACAAAACAAGTAAATCAATCACAACGAGGAGCTAAGGCAAAGCAGACGTCACTGGTGACATTAGGCATTTCTCCAACACTGAATTCATATACTTTCAGGAAAACACAATTAGCAACACCACTTCCAATAGTAGTACACTCTTTCTTATAGAAACAAAGAAAACTTACAAATGTAACATTATACTGACTTAAATATTTTTCTCTTCCAAGGAAACAACCACAACAAAACTGAAAGGATTTCTTTGTGCATCATAAAAATTCATAAAAGTACAAACCCATTTTTGTTTTCAGGGTATTTTCCAGAAAAGCATTATTCTGGACCTTGAATTTCCTGCCCCCTTCCCCCGCCATATCTCTGTAATAAGTCACGTCTTAAATATATATAAAAATCAGTCATATCAAGAATGAAGATAACTTTCTTGCATAGTGGTTGTGACAGAGTGGGATATGTCTGCAGAAACTGTAAACTCCATTTTATATTGTAACCTCTATTTTGTGCCATGTGCTGAACACATGTATAATCTTGCCCAATGCAAGTCTAATATGATGTATTCCAGTCAACCACCCTGTCCAGAAAAGGTGCTTGTCATCTCATTGAAGGACTGAGAAGCCATCACAGAGCAGTTTAGGGCCATCAACTTCGAGTCTCACTAAACAGCTGGCCCCAGGGAATAATGGATTTTCTACATGAGGGTACCAGCATAGCTGGTAGATTTGCAGCTTTTCAGCCAGGGCACATAGGAAAAGGAGAGAGGCTGTTTTTAAGGGGGATTGCTTCTCTGAGCAAAAGTGCCATCCATCACCACATGCCAGAAGAACTGGCTGAAAAAAGAGAAGACAGGAGGGCCTAGGGTGAAATGCTGACAAGACCATAAACTCATAGAAAGAGTAAGATCAGATATGGGGAGGGTGCATGTCAGGACTTTTCTTGTTTTGCAGAGCTCTCCAGTGCTTTTGAATAGCAAAGTGACTGTGGATAAGGAATTCCTTGGCAAAGGCCAGGTCTACACTAACCCCCCCACTTCGGACTAAGGTACGCAAATTCAGCTACGTTAATAACGTAGCTGAATTCGAAGTACCTTAGTCCGAAGTTACCGCGGTCCAGACGCGGCAGGAAGGCTCCCCCGTCGATGCTGCGTACTCCGCTCGCCGAGCTGGAGTACCAGCGTCGAAGGCGAGCACTTCCGGGATCGATCCGGGGCACTTCCGGGATCGATCCGGGATCGATTTATCGTGTCTTAACCAGACGCGATAAATCGAACTCAGAAAACCGATTGCTTACATCCGGACCCGGATGTAAGTGAAGACGTACCCTAAGCCTGTGTTCCTTGCTTCCCTGCCTCATTGTTTCTGGAGGGGGTTAAACTAGAAGCCAGAGGGCCTTACAGCTATGTGGAATTCTCGGGGAATGTGTATAAATAACCAGGCTGAGGGTGTGAGAAAGGGATTGGGAGGCCTGAGGCACTGGTTCTAGGGTTTGGGGTGTGTGCACTGCCGAGTCCCATATCCCAAGGAAGGGCCGGACCTGTTCGCTTAGAAGAATGTAGAACCCAGCAGCTGGTTTCACTCACAACAGACGGGTGACCACTTAGAGAAGAAGCGGGTCAGATTGTGACAGTGTCATATAATTGTTCTCTGTGTTAGTTGAATAATACTTCCAAACATTATCAGTTAAGGATGTTACATTTTTTTGCAGCTATAATTTCAAGTTGAGTTAACTTAGGAGCCATTACACTATGGTGACGTGCTAATAGAACACAGATAGTGTCCACGTGATTAGGTTAAATCACACTGGCAGAAAATAGACAGGGCTAGAATCTGTGGTTTGTTACAGCCCCTTCATGTGTCTCAGGCTGTAATCTGGCCATACAGTTCCACTTGTGTCAGGGAATTCTGCTGGGTATAACTGTGCTGTGGGCAGGTTTATTCCTCTGGCCCCTTAACATAGCATATTTTAGGGAAGTTCCATGACTCCAATCCTTCACTAGCACAGTGGTGCAACCAGATGTTGGGGCTGGCACCAACTCTGATGATCCCTTTCCTGAGCCATCTGGAGTTCTCCTACAAGAGAAACTCAAACCCACAGAGTTTTGGGAGGAGAACCCTCTTCTGTTTATTAAAGGTTCAGTTCTGGTCCTTTGCTGTTTTGTGTATAGATTTGTTTTCTTTACATGTTTAATCAACTATAACTTGTTCTGCTTTATTTTGCTTGTGCCTGGTTCCGTTTGCTTTACAAGCTTGATGCCAGGAAAAACAATATCAGTTTTATCAGTATGCTTGGAGGACAAAAATAGCTGCATGTATCAAAACTGCCAACAACTGATCAAGAGTGTCATTGGGGTCACTATAACTAACTCTCACCAGCTGTTGAAACGCTCTTTGTCCACATGTGCACTAGGAGCATGCCAAACTATCAAACATCATGTAGTAATGCCAGTAAACAGTTACCTGTCATTTCACCTTCCTTTTCATTTTTATAATATACTATGGCTCTTGTCCCTTTTCTTCCCACCACAAAAGGTAACAGTCAGGTGTTTTTGCCCAATCTAAGAGAAAATTCATAACAAATATCTTATATTGTCGTTCAGCAGATTAATTACGTTACAAAACTGATTCTTACTCTCTGTTATGTTATTGAATAGGTACTCAGATACCATGATGATAAGCATGGTATGAATGGATGGATGGATGGATAGATAGATGGCTCTTATATGCTGTCTCAGGGTTTCCCTAGTGGAAGAATTCTAATGTCTACATCTACTGAACAGCAATATATTTTAGATATTGTCATGATAATTCTCATTGACATATTTCAAAATCATTAAATCAATATTGTTAAATAAAAAATATTTTTTCTCTCTCGTCACAAAATACATATCACTAATTCAACATTTTTCTAGAAAGAAACATGAGCAGCAATAAATTGTGAATTATAATTTGGGAAAGTATTTAAGACTCTATAAAACCCTCAAGCTTCTTGTGACAAATAGCTTTGAATTGGCTCTGGTTCTAGCATGAATTATTTAACCAAAGGGAAATTAAAGTTCATTTTGGTCAGTTTAGAAAAGCTTTGGGACATTGATTAAGATGCAACAGGAACATAGAGGAGGGAGGGAAATAACAGAGACCATTACTGAAGGTGAGACAGCAATGTGAATTTTGCCTTGAAGAGCTGAGAACTAAATGAATTACGGAAATATAAGTGCACTTTAGCCTTTAATCTAAAGCAACATGATTGGAAATGGAAGTTAAAAAAAAATGCTGATTACCATTCGTAAGAATTAAGAAAACTGTCCTAACTACTATTTATACCCAGAACTATCCTGGAATGGCTAACGGAAGTATGTCCTCTGGGAAGGACCTCTATAAAATAAATAAAAATGTAAACCAAGAATTTGAAGACTTGATTATGTATAATGCCACATTTATGACTCAGACTCTGCCATTAACAATTGCAATCCCTTTCACTGAAATGATACAAAAATATATTTTAAAATAACTTGAATTAGAGGGAAAACAGACAAGGGAACCATTAGACTTTGCTATACCTCAGGCCAGATGGTATATGATCATTAGCATTTCAAAAGGAACATTATTATTATCTAAATTGGACTGTCTAGTCTTTCCAGAAAAAAGTAAAAACTATAAAATACTGTAGCAGCAAATCCATAACAGAGCTCTAAAAATGAAGTATACTTGATCATTTCATACATGACTTGCAACCCTCTCTACCCTCAGTAGAAAGAGAAAAATAGGAGTGTGTTTTCTTCTTCCAAAGACCCTAAAGAGCATTTTGAGCTCAGAGAGCTTCTTAAGTTAACTCTTCCCCTTCCAGCACTCAACATACATTTTCTTTTAAGTTGTCTCTAAGACTTGTTTTTCAGCTTTGTTCTCCAAAAGTGACTTCTCTTACCGTCTCTTTTATTTACTGAGATCTATGCTGTAGCAGCTAGTGCTAAAATAATTGTCACCTTAGGTCTGGGTCATGTGGTGGAAAAGAATAGCTTCTTCTTGACCTTCACCCCTTCTCTTGCTCTATGTCTCTTCCGGTGGCATCTCATCTGTAGGGTTTTGGTTTGGTTCGGCTTTTTGTGTTTGTTTTCTGAGGTTGACAAGGAATGAAGCCTGCATCTTGAGTCGAAGGCTGTCTGCTAGTTGAAAAACATCCTGAAATGCCAAAAGGGTAAAAATTGCTGCTTTTCACTTCTTGAAGAAAGTGTTCAATGCCATGTTGTAGAAAATACATTTCTTTTCCTCCCAGGCACTGAGTGCAGAAAAAAAATCTATTTATTACCTAAAGCATAATTGTGAAATATTACAGCACGTAATAGCAAATACATTTCTGCAAGAACTAGCGCATGGGAATGTTCCTTGAAAGCTAGCATGCAACAGACACTGTGGCTTTCTCCAATCAATCAAATTTTGGAGCCACTGAGTATGGTACATAATGGTACATAATGAATTTGCAGACTATTATAACTCCTTCAAAGATCTGAAAGCATTTGGGTTTCCATGCCCTTATATTACTCTTGCCCTTTGAAGTCACCAATCCTTAGCTCTATCTTGTAGGCTCAGAAGGAGTCAGACACTAAGGCTGTCTGCAGTGAGTCAGAGTGACAAGCACTTTATCAGAGTTTAATTAGATTTTCCTCTTTACAACCAAGGACTCAATATCCCTTTCATAAAACACTCCAGACATAGGATTGGTCTGCATTGGCTCAAGAGAATTGTGGAGGAGTGAGCTTCCCCTAAGCAGTCCAGTGACATTAAGGCATCAAAGACAAGCACCTGAAATATAGTAACTTAGAGGCAGATTTGACATGAATAGATTGTGTTTTGTTTGTACCCAAATGTTTGATATATAAATTTCTGCTATTATGCTTTCCTTTGTAACACCACTGACTCCACTGACTGCTAAACTTGTTTCTCCATTAGTATACCTCACAGGAATGTTGAAAGTTATCAGTCAGTAACATAGGGATAGATAAAGCAGAAAAAAATGGCCACGGATTATCTTTTATCGCCACCACAGGGCAATATCACCAGAATCAAAGAAAATCAGTATAATCAAGTCCTTGGAAAATCTGCAAGCCAAAAGAAAACGTATACTAGTGTAGAAAGAGTCATACATGAACAATGTGTTTTTTCCCTAAGGGTGCATTTTTTAAATCTTTGCAAAGCTGAGATACAAGAGGTTTAATAGCCCTTTTAAAGATAAATATTTTCCAGAGATAGTTTAGCCACATAACAAACTGTTACAAACGCCAATGAAACCAGAGAGTCCTCATTAATTTGTCTTAATCTTATGTGTAAAACACTTATCCACAAATTTTACTCTTTGTAACCCCAGCTGATTATTATGTACCTCAGTATGATTAGTAAGATTAAACCTATCATATGGGGCAGTGGTTCCCACTCACAAGTTCTTCAAGCTCATATGACTGGTGTCCTAGTCTCTCCTTTCCCTCTCTAATTATGAACCTATTTGCTGGGCCCTGGTGCAGCATTACTGCCTGCCTCATTCATTTTTGTGTGCTTTCATCTGCAGGAGAGCTCCAGCTGTTAGAAATCCCAGTGTGGCAATAGTCTGGGTTAGTCCACATGCAGCTGCAGGTTGGATGGTGCATGGTTAAATGTGAGGTTGTGGCCATGAGCAGGGGACATGAGAGGTGAAATTTTGCTTCATTAAACTCAGTGGCATAACTCTCACTGACTTCAGTGGGGCCAGCATTATACCAGAGGTCTTAGTCTCTCATCCAGTAAGGCACATGTTTATATTCCTGAAGAAAGCAAAGAAAATGTTGATTACAATTGATTTAGGGAACATAAATACAGTTGGTAGTATATATTTCAGACTATCTTTGTTAATATTGGGGTCCTGATCTTTAAGACCCTCCGAGTCCTAGGACCCCACTCCACCAAGATAGCTCCACTCACTGGGAACAATCACTTTCCAGGGTAAAGTTTTAAGGAGGTAGAGGCAGGGCATTCTACAATAGGTGGAGGGTTCTTGGCAAGGAAAGTCTTTACTGGAGGACATGAAGATTAATCCAAGTTTGACTGTGGCACCATAACAATGGCATTTGCTGGAGAGCCAATAAATATAACAAGAAAGAAAGAAACCAAGACACCTCCATATTTAAGACTTAAAAGTGAAAAACAGCACGGTCAATTATGGTCAACATAATGCATTTTGTAATGGTTATTCTTCACCTAGACATTACAAAGATCAGATGGACACATTAGAAATACCTAAGATAGATGGATAAACTATGTTTAAGATTCTAGATATGGTGAGCACCAAAATAAAATGGTTGGAACCTTTGGCCTAAAAGCTTGATGCTAGATTTCTTGGGATCACACAATAAGCCTGGACTACATGTTTTAAAGAGGTTGAATTGAAGGCAAAGAAATATAATAATTGTGACTACATCATGTAATTTACAGCTGCCATAAAGTAATCAGAATTGTAAAAGCTATGCTGTAAATCAGAAAAGGGAATAATTAAATCTTCACAAACTCTGGCTCAGTGTAATAATATCAATATTATCTATTAATCTGCCTGGGCAAAAAAGGGGTTATCAGAAAAGATTTCCATTTAATAAGATGCTGCATTGCATCAATGATTTATAACCTTATTTATAGTGTTACTATGAGTTACTATTTTTCTTCTGTGCAACGTGGTATTGTCGTGGGGCAAGTGTGCCCCTTCCTCTCTTGGGGTGGAACGGGGTAATACTTCCCCACGCTTGCATCCTTACGACCAGCCTTTGTCTTGGGGCGGTGAGGAATAAATGAAAGAGTCAATATCACAGCCTCCAGGCACAGAGCAGTGTGGCCTAGTGGTCAGTACCCAGGGGGCTGCCACCAGATGGCCTGGACCCACCCAACTCCACCAGGTCCTGACCCAGAGCCCTAACAGTGGCAGAATGGTCCGCCACTGGGGCAAAGTGGGGAATCCCACCGAAACATGCTGACCTCACTCGGGTGGGAGATACCATTAGCTCACCCTCCCTGGGTCACTTCCTACCGTGTTTCCCAAAGCCGCAGTCCATGGGGTATCGGGGTCTCCGGGCTCCACAGCACGGATGATTCCCTTGGACTCTGCTGGCCACAGACTTCCAGTTTGACAATCAGAATCTCTGGCTCCTGCAGACCAGGGCTGGGACAGCTCTTCAGCTGGAGCCTCTGCCCAAGGTCCTTCCCCTCCGGCGGCCAGCCCTAAAAGAACTGAGCTGCTCCCTTTTCTACCTAGTCTCCAGCTGGAGCATGCCCAGCAGGGCCACGGGGGCATGGCTCCTCAGCCCAGAAAGTGGCATTAACTGTCACAGTACAAGTGCATGGCAAGTACACCCCATCACACACACACCCCTTTAAGAGGGTGTCCGGTCATGGAGCCTCTTTTCCTTCCTTGCCTCCCACCCGGGAGAAAAAATCCGCATTTGCTTGTGCCCTATCTGGTTGATGCTGAAGTCATAGGGCTGGAACAATAGGTACCATCTCATAATTTGAGCATTGGTATCTTTCATACTGTTCAGCCATCAGAGTTGGGCATGAGCTGTGACCAACTGAAAGGGGTTTCCCAGCAGTAGTATCTTAGTGCGTCGATCGCCCACTTTACTGCCAGGGCCTCCTTCTCTATAGTTGAACACCTCTGTTGGTGGGAAAACAGCTTCTGGCTCAAATAGAGTATGGGATGTTCTTCTCCCTCGATCTCCTTGGACAATCCTGCTCCCAGCCCCACTTTGGATGCATCCGTCTGCAGTATAAAGGGCTTAACGAAGTCTGAGTGATATAGGACTGGGGCCCTACTCAGTCGGTTCTTTAGATCCTGGAAGGCCCTCTCACATTCTGCTGAGCACTGGACCTTTTGGGGTTGGGAGCTATTAGTTAGGTCTGACAAGGGTGCCACGAGTGTTGCAAAATCCAGTACAAAGCACTGGTAGTACCCTGCCAGGCCTAAAAATTGGCATACCTCCCTCTTTGTCATGGGCATTGGGCAATCTTGCAGAGCTTGCATCTTGTCCACAAGTGGGCGTAGGGCCCCTCGTCCCACGGTGTATCCCAGGTATGTTACTTCCCGTCATCTGAGGTGGCATTTGGCTGGGTTGGCCGTGAGCCCAGCTTCCCCCAGGACTTTTAGTGCAGCATTGAGGTGTCGGAGGTGTTTCTCCCACATATGACTGTACACTACTAAAAAAAAAAAAAAGGAAAGGGGGCTGTCACAGCCCTTCACCCCTGTGGACCTCTCAGCAGGCCCTGGATGTTGCCTGAATTCTCCATCAAGTTGTCATGGGGCAAGTGCACCCCATCCCCTCTTGGGGTGGGGTGGGGTGGGGTAATTACTTCCCCACAGTTGCATCCTTAGGACCAGCCTTTCTGTTGCGGTGGTGAGGACTAATAGAAAAAGTCAATATGGTCGCTCTCCTCAACGTTGTGTGGCCCAATGGCCAGAGTTAATTACAGTGGCCCTTGTGTTCAGAGCAGTGTAGCCTGGCAGCCAAAGTCAATATCACAGCCTCCAGGCACAGGGCAGTGCAGTCTAGTGGCCAGAGTCAATATCGCAGCCTCCAGGCACAGGGTAATGTGGTCTAACGGCCATTACCCAGGGACCCGCCATGACGTGGGGGCGGCGGCCTGGGTAGGGGGGCTCAGGCCCACCCAACTCCACCAGGTCCTGACCCAGGGCCCTAACAGTGGCAGAGTGGTCCGCCACTGAGTCAGTGGGGAATCCCACCAAAACACACTGACCTCACTCAGGTGGGAGATACCATTCGCTCACCCTCCCTGGGTCACTTCCTACCGTGTTTCCCAAAGCCGCAGGCCAGGGATCGGCAACCTTTGGCACGCCGTCTGCCAAGGTAAGCACCCTAGCGGGCCGGGCCGGTTTGTTTGCCTGCCGTGTCTGCAGGTTCAGCCGATTGTGGCTCCCACTGGCTGCGGTTCACCGCTCCAGGCCAATGGGAGCGGTGGGAAGTGGCGGCCAGCACATCCTTTGGCCTGTGCTGCTTCCCGCAGCCCCCATTGGCCTGGAGCGGCGAACCGCGGCCAGTGGGATCTGCGATTGGCCGAAGCTGTGGATGTGGCAGGTAAACAAACTGGCCCAGTCCGCCAGGGTGCTTACCCTGGCAGGCCGCATGCTAAAAGTTGCCGATCCCTGCCGCAGTCCATGGAGTATCTGGGTCTCTGGGCTCCTCAGCATGGAGGATTCTCTGGGACTCTCCTGGCCACAGACCTCCAGTCTGACTCTCAGAATCTCCGGCTCCCGCAAGCCAGGGCTGGGATGGTTCTTCAGCTGGAGCCTCTGCCCAAGGACCTTCCACTCTGGTGGCCAGCCCTGAATGAGCTGAGCTGCTCCCTTTTCTATCTAGTATCTAGCTGGAGCATGCCCAGCAGGGCCGTGGGGGCATGACTTCCTCAGCCCAGAGAGTGGCGTTAACCCTCACAGTACCAGTGTGGGGCAAGTGCGCCCCATCACAGGTATGATCCATAGAAGTGGGTACCTTCATATTTTTATATAGCAGGGTAAATCAACAAGTATAGGGTAGCTATTGTAACAGATTCCAAGTCCATTTATTTCAGTAGAGATACAGCGCCTACTTTTACAAGCTATATTTCTCAAAATGGCACAGCAAAATTTATAATTTGCTTTTGCAGTCTTCTGACTATAGAAAGAAACTAAAATTTCAGAGGGAGATAAAAAAAATAACCATTAGAGTAACACAACTGTCATTCCAATTGAAAGAAAAAAAAATGTTACATGAGAAAGAAGAAAACCAACTTGTTGTAGAAGAAGTGAAAGGAGACAAATCTGTAGCTTTGTAAAATAGAGTATTATTTCTTAAATCTTTATCTAGTAGCTCACCACTAGGCTCATCACTGTAAATGTGGCAATCAGTTGATCAACTTGGCTACTTAAATTGTTTAGTCAGTTCTAACCTCAGATTTTTGTAGACATCAATTGTTCCTATAGCTGATTTTACTTTAACTAAGTTTTCTTAGGTTTTTAATTATGAAATGTTTTTGTTTGGGTACCATTTCTTTCATGGAAACATGGAATGTACCAGTCAATGTAACAATGAGAAAAAAGCTGTTTTAGGGATGGGCAAACCAATCTGGATGGGGCAAGCACCACACCATTTTTTAAATCAAAACTTCAACTAAATTCAAATTTATTATTATTATTTATTTTATTATTTTATTATTTTAGGATTTTCCAATTCCCTTCTCTTTTTTCCCTCCTGTCTTGATTTCAGCTGCGACTTGAAGTAGAAGGATCACAAAATACTCTAAGGAAAAGCTCCTCTCACAGTATTTCCAGGCTGATATTTAGACCAAATAGCTTTGCAGAAGCTTCACATAAACATCCAAATAAAAGCAAACATCCTGTGCTTTGGAAATTCATCCATCACTACAGAAGTCTTTTAATATCAATAACTTCCGAAGGGCTTCTGGCTCTTAGGGCCTGATTCTCTAAGTCCTAGCACTTTGGGTAGTTGTTTACATATACACAGTCATTTACACTGAAGTCAGTGGGACTTGAGGATGCTCAGCACCTTGAAGGGCCAGGCTTCTGATGTTTAATTTCACATTTTTATGCAACCGCAATTTCACCAAGAAGCAACAAAAATAAATTGAAAATGAGTATATTCTTATTTTTTCCCCTCATTTCTCTCCATTTCTAGAAGTGCAAATGACATCTATTGTAATGTTCCTCTCCCACAGGCTTTCATTTCTGATCCCCAAAAGGGGAACCCCCTAAGTGACTGTATTTTGATCCCAAAGATGGAGATCCTCTAAAAGCATACTCTTGTTGTAAGTGGTCATACTCCCTCCCAACCTTGAACTGCTATCACATTGTTTGAGCTGCTTAAGATCTTTAACTTCTTAATTACCTGAAATGTAATGTTCCCATCTTTTTGTAGGTAAATTAATTTGAAATTATTAACTTGTCATAGAAAGAGCTGGCACAGTAAACAACTTTTGTTACATACACTGGGTTAGATTGCTTTTTAATTAAAATGACACTTATGGTGATACTCATTAGAAAGTGAAGTGAAACATAGTCACCTATGAGCTTATCCTATGATGTTGACAGTTTAATAACCATTTGTTGCTAAATGTTTTCTAATACTTTGACATCTCTGAGCAGCTCTATGATTTTAAGGTACTCAGTCTGTCACTGTTGAGTAAAGACACAATAAAGAATTCATCTATTTGTAATTAGTGTGCCAATATGCTAATATGTGGATTATAGTAAATTAATACAGTGAAAGAAAAAACATTTCTATTTACTTAGTCCCTTTATTATTTACAATTTCCGCAGCACTCAACAGAAAACTGAATGCCAAATCTGAATGCCTAAGCTGTTGTGATTGTATTGCTTAAATATGTTTGTGTGTGTATTTCTCCTGGGAGAATTCTGAGCCATTACACAGGTATATAATTCATGTCCCCCACAGATTTCTTTGCTTCCCCACAGAAAAAAGGTTTTCTGATGGAAAGCAAAGGGAATCAGGAAAAGTGGTCACACGGCTCTCCCCAGCAGCGCAGGTGCATCGTTTAGGACACCTGGAGCAACCGACGGAGAGGTAAATCACTGTGGGAGGGGTGGGGCTGGAGACACTCCTACCCTGTGCTGGGCTCAGTTTCTAGTCCCAGCTGGGCTGGGGGCAAAGGAGGACACAAAAGGAGTGGCCAGGGCCAAGTCAGACCCACCTCAGAAACTTCCCCCTGCTGCATGAAGCTCCACACCACCACCCTGCTTTCTGCCCCATCACTCCTCAGCCACTCGGGGGTAGAGGGTGTCACTGTACGGAGAGTTGCTCCCCATCTGCCCAGCCCCCATGCATCCTGACCCCCATACTACAACAGCTCCGCAGGGACTCACCCCCCTGCACCCAGACCACCCGCTGCTGAGCCCCAACTACCTTCACCTGGATCCCCTGCAGAGTCCCATTGCCCCTGCACCCAGAAACTACTAGTTGTGTAGTTCCACTGGTAGTAGGAAGAGAGGGAGAGCTAGTGTAGATTGTTCTCTGGTATTTTAAATACTGCATTATCTGGTCCTGCTTAGAGAGGACCTAGAGAACATGGCAGTTAAAAGCTGAAGGATACTGATAAATGGGTTATACTGCTAGTCCCACAAGTGGAGCCCCTGTACTGATGGTACTGCAACAGTGGTAAATTTGAGGAAAAAATGCTAGTATAGAAAAAGCCAAAATGTCAAGAATAGGGATTGTGTACTGAGTATATGGGGTATTACACACGCATATTGCATATTGCAACTGACTTTTTTTTTAAGATATGGCTACAGGTTTTTGAATGTTTGCAAATCTGTCTACTTTAGGGATATGTCTGATCTTTAACTTCTCTTTTGACCCCACAGAAGCTCAGAGAACTCCAATTTTATCAAAATTCTGTGGCAATCTTCAAATCCCAAAGTAGCATATGTTCAAAGGAGATACATTGGTAAATGATAGCAGAATTTGACCTATAACAGTAACTATTTTATCTATGAAAATGACTATATAACATTTAGCTGTCATTAGTGTAATGTTTTGTATGTCAGGAGAGAAAGCAAGGCACTTTTATTTACTTCAGAAGCACTCCTCTCAATCTGAGTCTGTTCAGGCTCCTGGAACCATCTAGTTTAGATCAGGTATGTTCAGAGGCATAATACAATATTAGTACAGTCCCTCCAATATTATCTTGATTTCATCTCATTTGCATAACAAATAACTTAAAACTTACCTTTGCAGGTACCAGTAGCCTCCTTCTGAGCTCATTGCCCCTAGAGGGAAACACCAGTACTTTCTGATAAGATTTTCTTTCCCTTGCTCAAAACTCACTTGTGGGGAATGTTTTACTGTTCCACTAAACATAACATTCTTAATGGCTCAAACAAACAAACAAACAAAACATTTCTTCCTTAGCATATTCACTGTGAAAAACCTCCCAGTACTAGAGTCTGTTTGGGGGAGAAGAGATTCTACAATAATTATCAATTTATCACAATAATGACATTCAAAAAGGGGCCTTTGCCAAACTAAAATATCAAAGCTAGCATGAAGCATATGGTTTTAACAAGCTGTTTGAGAGGCTGAGTTGAACGTAACACATATAAACTGTTTACAACAAGTAGACATTCGACAATGCAAAGGACAAACTAAGTATTAGGCTCCAAATATTCCCAAAATAATTAGCAGTTTAAACTGTATGATGTAAATTGAACTGATGGTGCCACTCTTCTTCCTAATGTCCTTTCACACAAAACAGCATCATAAACAATTGGTGCTAAGTGTTAGCTTTAGCAAAAAAGACTAAAGACTGAATGGGCATGGAGACTGACACCTGGCCTCTCTCATTCCTAGAGTTAGTCCCTCCATGTCTAGGTTGATGTATATTGGTAGGATAATTCTGTGTCTTTACCTCGTCTGTAGATATATCTTCAGTCGTTAGAGCTTTAATTTTTTTTTTTTGCTGTTAATCCACCAACTTTCATAGCCATTTCTTTTTCACATAAAGAATTTTCTGAAGAAAGAAAATAAAACTCTTTGATTCCATACCACAGTCTTCATGAAACCTTTACTTTATGCATTTGTAGAGCCAATAAGTTATATGTTAACAAAAGAAATTAAAAAACTCAAATCACCATCTCCTTATAAAATAAAATTCAGAGCACCTTAAACTACTGAAGTCCTCAGGTAGTTTTATCTATCCCTATCTATTTGTGTGTCTGTTTATGGTGTCTGCTTTAACCTTGACCATCTGTCAGTTTAATGAGGCAGAAGTTACTGGCAAATATAATTATTTTTCCTTTGACAACTAATTCTGGAGAGCAGACAAAACTGCCAAATCATTAAAAAAAAAAAATTTGTTAACAGCTAATATTTTCATAAAATAGGATATCCCAAAAGGATGGAAGCAAAAATTTACATGCCACTTTCAGCTCTTTAAACTATGATGTTCCCCCTGACCCCATTCCCAGTTTTTCCAGAGTAGGGGTTGGTTGTCATATTTTCTCCCTCTTTCTTGAGATTAGTGAGGAGTGAACACCTGGAGGCTTATTAAACCTTAACCATACCCATGATGATGGCCCCACATCCTGCCCCTTACTCAAGGCAGATTATAGATCTAGGAAAAAATGAAGATATGGCACCACAATTTGATGATGAGGAATAAGATGATGATTACATATGGTGACATCATGAAGTATTACAGCAAAGGAAGTCAGGGCTGCTAACAAAAGTGATTCAAACCTCTCCCAAACAAGGGTTTGTGTTTGAGAATATAGTTATGGTGTTTTCACCTGTTCTTATTAACAGGAAATCTATTTATTTTACCAAATCTCATCTGTAACACTGATACATTTTGAGATCATCCATCACTTTATGACTTATTTCATCGGAAGGATGCAAAGTAAAAATACCCACATTTTTTTCTAAAGCCATAACAACAAATGCCCCACTCATCAGGAACTCTTCAACTGTGGAAGCATTTCCCATTGAACTGTCACTGCAGTAACACACCTTCACAGACTGCCTGCTTCTGCATGAAAGAGAGAGTGGGAATGGGCAGGATTCACTGCTTTGTTTGCTCATTTTGCCTGAATTTGCCTCACCTATCATATGATTAACAATCAACAGAGGGTCCTGTGACACCTTTAAGACTAACAGATGTATTGGAGCATAAGCTTTCATGGGTGAATGCCCACTTCGTCAGACGCATTCACCCACAAAAGCTTATGCTCCAATACATCTGTTAGTCTTAAAGGTGCCACAGGACCCTCTGTTGCTTTTTACAGATCCAGACTAACACGGCTACCCCTCTGATACATGATTAACAATGGTGTTTTGATGGAGAAAAGGGTACCTAATTAAAGAATGAAAATGTTTGATAGATATTCAGCCTTCAGAAAATGTAACATAAAAGCAGAGAAGGAGTGGCAACTGCATAAGATTAAAGTAAATCTAAATAAACAAACAACAAGAAACAGCACCAAAATGCAACATTTTATACATCCTATATAATGCGATTTATTTCTGAATGGTGTTATACATACAGAAAAGTAGCAGAGTGCTTCAGAGATGTATTATCCCTTAGACTGTACTCAAATAATACAAATCTTCCTCTGGCGCCTATGTTTAGGTATGCCTAGCATCAACAAATATAGTAGAGCATGTGTGAGGAGTGTCAGAGTGAGCAAATTCTTGGGAGAATGGTTGAGCATTGCAAAACTGGGGAACTCTGGGTGTAGAATTTGATAAGTCAGTGAAAGAGGATAGAGTCTTGTAAATATATTTATGAAGACACAAACCCCACTGCAGATTTAGCCATTGAAAGCCTTTTGCCTGATTTTAAATCATGAGCCACAAATTTAAAAAAGGACAGAATAACAAACATAAGAAACACTGTAGGAATGTTGTTGGAATGTCAACTTCCTGCTTGCATTGTTCAAACTTTTAATTAATCTGAAAACCTTCATTATAGCATCCAGTGCTGAACAAATGATGAAACACAGCTATTCCTATTTCCTCAGGCTCATGCATTGGCAGTGTTATCATGTGAAGCTTACTTTAGGCCGTTGGGTTCCAATGGCCAAGGTTTCAGAATGTGGTGACCATATGTCCCAGTTTGAGGGTTATGTCTCCGTATCCCTGACAAATTTACAGAATCCAGTTTCAATAAATTAATTGAAAATGTATTATATTCTGGCCTAAGTCTTTCAAAGAAATCTTACCTGAGCTGATTTGTTTGTGTTCCCACCACAAAGAATCTTCCTTACCATTGGAGACTTGGAATCCAGCCCATATGCTGGTTCTCTCTCCTCTGCTGCAATTTCGTATGGTGTGATTTCTGTGAATAACAGAGAGAAAGAGAACAGGAGTACTTGTGGCACCTTAGAGACTAACAAATTTAGAGAGAAAGAGAGGAATGAACATCTCACCATGCAAAGCTGCATTTTCAGTAATGATTGTGATCAATAGCAGCAGGAACAGAGAGAAGGAAAAAATCAGAGCACATGAACCTTTACAAAACTTTCCAATCCAGACTAGAAGAAGGCCAGTACTGCAGCTAGTCAGAGAGAAATGGAAGAGCAAGGGGAAGAAGAGACTATAGGAAGACAAAGAAGCAAATAGAGGCAGTAAACCCCAGAAAAATTCCTACAGAAGAGTACATGGGAGAGGAGGACAGAAGATACAGAGAAAAATAAAGGAGTAAAAGAAAATAAAGTAGGACCAGGGAAATAGGCCCCAATTCAGCAAATCATTTAATTTTAAGTGTGTGAGTAAGTCCTTTGCTGAATAAGTATGGTTTGCTGAATCAGGGGCATAAACCCTAGGACAATGAAAGAGATGGTTGTTGGGCTAGTGCCAAATTATTATGAATTGCTATGACTGATACGAATAAATGTGGCAAGCATGAGTTTGGTATGGTTCGGTATGTCTGACTTTGCTAGAGGATTTTGGGAGCAGGATTCTCTTAACATTAGATAAATGATGTGGGAAATTACTGGAAGTGCTGAAACTGCCCAGGAATGGTTAATAATGGCTCGATTGGCATGTATGTTTTAACATTGAACTTTGGAATATCAGCAGGGGAACCAGCTCACAAAGTAAAGAAGATGTAAAATCATGCGATCAGTGGGCTTGGTGCAAGCTGACCTGGTCAAAATGACCACTTTGGATGGCATCATGCTAAGAGCTTAAGTGAATGATTTATGAGAGGGTAAATGTTGATTGAGCTTTGGTCTGTGTCTGCTTTGCAATCCCTTCCAAAATATTAGAAAAAACAGTAATAAGACACCCACAGGGCATATTTCTGGGACATGTGACTCCTTTGAGAACAAAAGGTATAAATGCTAAGCAAAGTAAATGAGTTAGTTAGTTCCCCAATTAACATCTGAAAAGGTTTGAGACTGTAAGACAGAAATCCTTGGGGTAACCTAGACTCTGCTTCATGGGACCTTTGTGGGATTCTGGAACCAGAAGGGCTCAGGGTGACCTAGGTGCTGCTTCGAGGGACTTTTGACAGACCAAGTACCTGATAGGGGAAAAGAAGAAAAGAAAAGAAAAGAAAAGAAAAGAAAAGAAAAGAAAAGAAAAGAAAATAAGTCTTCATCTAGAACTGGTAGATACACCTGCTTTGTTTGCCAATCAGGATACTGTGTAAGGCCAACATAGGAACTGAGGGTTTATGCTTGAGGAACTCAGGCTTATAGGAATAGAGGTGTACTGTGTAACCTTAATTGTTTGTGCGATTCTACTGTTCATTAAGCATATTGGTTTCTGAATTCTCACTGGTACCGGTAACATCCACCCAGCCATGGGTCATTAAAGATCCGTTTCAACAATGGGGCTTATATTTATTTCTTTTATAAAAAAAATACCTGTGTATATATATAGAAAGGAGAAGGATCCAGAGGAGGCACAGTGTACACATTTGTTTTTAAATTCAGTAAAGGAGTCCTGGAGGGAAGAAAATGATAAAAGGAGGTTATGGGGAATATTAATGGTACCTGCTTTTACACCCCCAAAATATGGTCAATCAACTTTAGGCTCATCTGCTAATGTATGATTCATATTTCCCTTTTTGATATTTAGAATTATGGCAGCAATGTCTCCATAGTTTTTTGAGAAGCAGTTTACACATTTACACTGTAATGTTTATGAGTGTATAAAAATGAAAGGGGTTTTCATCAATATTACTTTCACTTTATTTGATTGAATTACTTCAGTAGCACCTTAGAATTTTACAACTTAACATGCCGAGCAATAAAATATGATGCAGCGGCTGACACTTTAACATACTTTCATTTGCAGTTGTGACTGCGGGTTTGGATAAGCTTCTTCTGTGTGCTTTTTCAATATTTTCTGGGGGGAAATATTAAATGCAGCAAACAGAGAATGGATGATTACTCTGGCATATTATGGATGCTTAAAACATTGCTTTTTAATTATTCTGATTAGAGGAATCCTTTGCAAAGACTGGTTTATGTAAATAAATCTCATCAACGCCAAACTGCTTTTGTCCTGACAAGAAATCATGAATAGAATTCTCCTTCTTAAAGACTGGAAATGCCCATGCTATTTTCAACTTTTCACTCCATTCATTTATTCACTTTGTATACTTCTTCGGACTGAGGTCTCTTATTCTGGTCTTTATTGAAATCTGGAGGAAAGCAAGTACCTCCCTTAGGGAAAAGCCACTAACTGTAGGCTGGCCAGCAAAATGATACTATAGTTTACTTTTGTATAGTGCCTTTAATTCCAAAAATACAACTAGCACACACTTGCCACACTTGCATAGCATGTTCCTAAGATTTTAATGTGGTTATAATCAAAAGAGTGATTTCTTTAAAATGTCTGCACACATTTGTCCCTGTTTCCTCTACTTCTTCACACGTCACTGAAAAAATTAACACCTACTTTCATTCCAGATTCTTTACTATGGAAGTGATGATCAGGAAAAAAAGAAATTCTCTATGACTTTCCCAAACATAAAATGACTCCCTTAATCCCAAGTGAGTCCAATTTGGAAGGAAGGGGACTGATTACTGTTGAGCTACTTAGTTTCTTAACCAATATAAATTTGCAGTTTTCATGCAGCACAATGAACTATAAAACCACCAAAGTGACACCACAGTTAGCTTTTTCCACAATATGAACTGCTTGATACTAAAGCAAGTTTATTTTCTTTTCCCGGTTTCTTCAGGCTGAGACCTCATAAATTCATAGAAGACAGAGATGGAAAAGGAACAGGAGTACTTGTGGCACCTTAGAGACTAACACATTTATTTGAGCATAAGCTTTCGTGGGCTACAGCCCACTTCATCGGATGTATGTAGAGGAAAATACAGTAGGAAGATATATATATATATACACAGAGAACATGAAACAATGGGTGTTACCATACACACTATAAGGAGAGTGATCAGTTAAGGTGAGCTTTTATCCGCAGGAGAGAAAAAGAACTGTTTGTAGTGGTAATGAAAATGACCCATTTCCAGCAATTGACAAGGAAATATGAGGAACTGTGTGTGTGTGTGTGGGGGGGAAATAAGCATGGGGAAATAGTTTTACTTTGTGTAATGGGCCATCCACTCCCAGTCTTTATTCAAGCCTAATTTAATGGTGTCCAATTTGCAAATTAATTCCAATTCAGCAATCTCTCGTTGGAGTCTGTTTTTGAAGGTTTTTTTGTTGTAATATTGCGACTTTTAGGTCTGTAATCGAGTAGCCAGGGAGATTGAAGTGTTCTCCAACTGGTTTTTGAATGTTATAATTCTTGACGTCTGATTTGTGTCCATTTATTCTTTCATGTAGAGACTGTCCGGTCTGGCCAATGTACATGGCCATCACCTTCAGCCCCCAACTAAAACCTCTCCAGTGCATCATCAAGGATCTACAACCTATCCTGAAGGACGATCCATCACTCTCACAGATCTTGGGAGACAGGCCAGTCCTTGCTTACAGACAGCCCCCAAACCTGAAGCAAATACTCACCAGCAACCACTCACCACACAACAAAAACACTAACCCAGGAACCTATCCTTGCAACAAAGCCCGTTGCCAACTCTGTCCACATATCTATTCAGGGGATACCATCATAGGACCTAATCACATCAGCCACACTATCAGAAGCTCGTTCACCTGCACATCTACCAATGTGATATATGCTATCATGTGCCAGCAATGCCCCTCTGCCAAAACTCCCTGGCCACTCGATTACAGACTTAAAAGTCGCAATATTACAACAAAAAAACTTCAAAAACAGTCTCCAATGAGAGACTGCTGAATTGGAATTAATTTGCAAATTGGACACCATTAAATTAGGCTTGAATAAAGACTGGGAGTGGATGGCCATTACACAAAGAGACAAGAGCATATAAGTAGGGAGTAGGCAAATTTGTGAAGGGCACTGGAGCTAAGGGTGAGAAAACTGAACTTGATGTGGTGAAAGGTAGAGGGATTTAACATGGGAGAGTGACAAGATCAGAATAATTGGCAAAGAAGAAGCTGCATCTTTTTTATGGCACAGAAGGGATGATGTGTATGTTGGAAATGTCAAAAAGCAGGTAGTTGCAGTAATCAAGCCAGGAGATGGTAAGGATTGGACAAGCTTTTTAGCTATCTGGACAGAGAGATAAGGACAGAATTAGAAAAGTTGTACAGGAAAAATATATTTCTGGCATTTTTCTCCTTTTTTTTATGTTTACTTCCAGTTTGCTAAGGTAATGGAGTGGGCAGAAATGAAGTTAATTTTCCAGGGGTTCTATTTTCTTCTCCCCTCATAGGCTATAATTAAGTCCCACATAAGTCACAATTCAAAGGGCTCCATTATGTATCACACAGAAGTCATTTAGAGATTGATCCAATGCTCATTGAAAGCAGCAGAATGGTTCCCATGAACTTCAGTGGACATTACATCAGGACCATGGAAAAGGAACTGTTATCTTTCTACTAGTGATGTGTTGTTTTTGCATAAACAGCCTAAAAATGCAATAATCTTTTTCTTCTGCCATATGCTTTTGTAGACTCATGTCTAATTTTATTTCCCACCAAGATTCCTAGGCCTCTTTCAGAATTACTATTTTCCAGATTTTCCCCTTCTCTGAATACTTTCACTTTGGATTATTTTCCCGCAAATGTGTTATTGAGCATTTGTCCAAACTGAATATCCTTTTGATATTTTCTGTGAATTTTTCTAATCATTCTGTATCCCTCTGTTTCCACTGGATATTAGTAACTCCTCCCAATCTAATATCATTGGTGAATTTCGTTCAGATGCTGTTTACTTATTCTTTTAGACCATTAATCAAGATGTTAAAGAAGACTGGACTTCATATGGATCCCTGCATCCCCACACCAGAAACGTCCCCTCAACTTGAGATATTGCCATTCATTATGCTCTTTGTTTACAATTCTTCAGCATGGCTGTGATCCTATCCAAATGACTTAAATTAGATTTTCTAGTAAGGTTTAGTGAGACATGGTATCAAATGCCTTCCTCTAATCCACATATATTGCTTCAGTTATGTTCCCTTCTATTAACTTTGTAATGCTATCTGTTTTTTGTAATTATTTATTACTAATATGCCTCTCTGGGCAAACAATTACAAGAGGTCTGAGCCTGAATAAACAGGGGAAAGGAAACCTCTTTAAATAATTCAGACTTCCTAGGAAAGTATTTGGTTTATTAAGAATGGAACAGATTACATTACAGGTACTTGTAGATGTAGCCATGAGCAGGCAGCCAGTCTGGTATGTAGATGTGATTGCAATCAAGCAGCCAGATAACTATTTGTGGTTGTTGTGTGACTATGAGTTCTTAATGAGTAGATAAGCTTGTCGGGCAGATCTCATGGGCCACCATTAGCTCATGAGGAACTTTCTCCTTGGAATGATCCCAGAGGTTAATAAAACCCCATCTCACTGTGATTGAGGCCCATCTTCACCTGTGTGTTATACATTTTAAAATTTATTTGAGATATTTAAAATGACATTGAAGATAACATTAGAAAATATATAGTGGGAAAGAATCTTGCATTGGTCAGGGGATAATTTAAGTTACGTAATAGGTCCTTTCCACAGCAAACTTTTATGATTGTATTAACATTTCCTGTATTTCAGGCCTTTCATTACAATTTTTAAACAAAAGAAGGGAGCTAGGTAGGGTTTCAGACCATTCCCAATGACTTTGTGGGAGCATCAATCCGTTTTTAATTTATTAGATACTGATGACTTTGAGCTTAAAAGTAAACACATATCCCTTATAGTTATGTAAACCCTGTGGTCTGAAGCTATAGAGAATAAGGAGTTCTCTACCCCCATCAATTTGTGAATAGGGGGAAGTATGGCAACAGAGAAAGCTTCTTTTGCATAAGCTTTCTACACAGAATTCTATCAGTGACACTTTGGGAATCATTGAATCATAGAATATCAGAGTTGGAAGGGACCTCAGGAGGTCATCTAGTCCAACCCCCTGCTCAAAACAGGACCAATCCCCAACTAAATCTTCCCAGCCAGGGCTTTGTCAAGCCTGACCTTAAAAACCTCTAAGGAAGGAGATTCCACCACCTCCCTAGGTAACCCATTCCAGTGCTTCACCACCCTCCTAGTGAAAAAGTGTTTCCTAATATCCAACCTAAACCTCCCCCACTGCAACTTGAGACCATTACTCCTTGTTCTGTCATCTGCCACCACTGAGAACAGTCTAGATCCATCCTCTTTGGAACCCCATTTCAGGTAGTTGAAAGCAGCTATCAAATCCCCCCTCATTCTTCTCTTCTGCAGACTAAACAATCCCATTTCCCTCAGCCTCTCCTCATAAGTCATGTGCTCCAGCCCCCTAATAATTTTTGTTGCCCTCTGCTGGACTCTTTCCAATTTTTCCACATCCTTCTTGTAGTTTGGGGCCCAAAACTGGACACAGTACTCCAGATGAGGCCTCACCAATGTCGAATAGAGGGGAATGATCACGTCCCTTGATCTGCTGGCAATGCCCCTACTTATACAGCTGCAAATGCCATTAGCCTTCTTGGCAACAAGGGCACACTGTCAACTCATATCCAGCTTCTCGTCCACTGTAACCTAGTTGTTTCTGCTAGTTCCAGAACTGCTGCCTAGCCATTTGGTCCCTAGTCTGTAGCAGTGAATGGGATTTTTCCGTCCTAAGTGCAGGACGCTGCACTTGTCCTTGTTGAACCTCATCAGATTTCTTTTGGCCCACTTCTCTAATTTGTCTAGGTCCCTCTGTATCCTATCCCTACCCTCCAGCGTATCTACCACTCCTCCCAGTTTAGTGTTATCTGCAAACTTGCTGAGGGTGCAGTCCACGCCATCCTCCAGATCATTAATAAACAAAACCAGCCCCAGGACTAACCCTTGGGGCACTCCGCTTGATACCAGCTGCCAACTAGACATGGAGCCATTGATCACTACCCATTAAGCCCAACGATCTAGCCAGCTTTCTATCCACTTTATAGTCCATTCATCCAGCCCATACTTCTTTAACTTGCTGGCAAGCATACTATGGGAGACTGTATTTAGCTTTGCTAAAGTCAAGGAATAACACATCCACTGCTTTTCCCTCATCCACAGAGCCAGTTATCTCATCATAGAAGGCAATTAGGTTAGTCAGGCATGACTTGCCCTTGGTGAATCCATGCTGACTGTTCCTAATCACTTACCTCTCCTTGAAATGCTTCAGAATTGATTCCTTGAGGACCTGCTACATGATTTTTCCAGGGACTGAGGTGAAGTTCCAGTCCAGTCTAATCTGTTTCAGTCTAACCTATTTGCCCTGACAAATCACCATAACTGTACTGAAACTCAGAATTGGGTGGGTAGTAGAACAGAACTGAGAAGAGAGGAAGGGGGGAAATGGTTCCTACCTTATAGCAAGGAGTGCATTCTGGGCAGCAAGCACCTGGATTTTTCATTCTGTGGGAAAATCTACGCTTTCAAAAAGAAAAATCCCTTTCAAATAGACGTGTGTTTTTTTTTAATTTCCTACTGAACACAATTTTAAAAAACAAATATATTGTGTGTTGATTAGAATGTTCCATTGAGATAATATCAAATGTTTTATTCCAATTTTGACTTTTTAAATTTTATATTATACATTTTAAAAAATTGAAAGAAAAAGTTAGTTTGAAATGGAAAATCAAAATGTCTCATTCCAAAAAGGTCAAAATAGAATGTTTCAATCTTATCCAAATCAATTTTTTCACTTTTTCTTTTGTAATGAAATTTAGTCACAGCTGAGATGTTTCCATGAAACATTTCACTTTTGACAAGTTGGCATTTTATGATAGAAAAATACTTCATCAGAAAATTTCTAATCAGTTCTAATAAGAAGTATGGTCTATTATTAACAACGTTTCACTGTTTATATCCAGTTTGTGGTAATAGGCTGCATGGCCCCTTCTGTGGTAAACCCATGAGATGGATCTTAGAAGGAGGACATATCTAGGAGGTGCTCCTTGCAGAGTTTCTCCCCTATCATCAGGGTACAAGGGTTCAGACCACCACCACATCCCCAAGAACAGACCATGGGAACCACACACAAACTCAATGGATCTCTAAGAGCTCCAGAAATTATTATTATTTGGGTCCCCTATCACCCTGGTAGTGTGGCTTCAGTGGAGATAACTAGTATGGAGGATGCTACATGGGAAAGTTAACATGAGGTTTCATTATTTTTTCCCTGTAATCTCTGCCAGGTGCTAGGATATAAATCACCTCTCCCCCCCCCCCCCCCCCCGCTGCCCCTATTATTGCCCCTAGCCTACCCACTCCTATTTAACCTGCGCTTTTTTTATTTTTTTCTGTCTAGACAGGACTCTCTAACTGTGCCTGTTTAACCTTCTTCACAGCTCTCTGTGTGGCAGGACATCCAGATTGCCCATGGGCTGCTGATGCTACTCTGTTTGCGAGTCCTCTGGGCACTTTATCCCCTACTGAATCATAACAGGATAAGTGCCCAGATTTTCCCAGAATTCACTGTCATCGACATAATTAGGCTTGGTAGTTGTGGACACAAACATTTATGACACACAGTCTTGTTGTGGAAAAGTTTGCTCTGTGGACACAACTAAAACGTTGCTTGTTGTAACCACGTGAAATGGGAGAATCACAAACTAATTGAAAAAATACAATTTTACTTTTCATACCCAGTAAGTCTAACACTAGCACCTTTCATTTCACAGCACTGTATAGACCGCATATGATTACTTACTCACCACTGACACAGCTAATTCTAGAATTAAACAGGGCACCCATTATGCACCAATAAGAGTACACAACCGGTATTGCTAAGGCCACCTTGCCATGCTGCCTAGATTTATCCAAATCTCTGCTCAGCATTTGTACAAGTTATCCCAGTTTGTTCTAGCTACAATCTACCCAGAAAATCCAACAATATCACATTTTAAATGTTTCTGTTAATATTTTAATTGCTAGATTAGTGAAATAAATGAAAGCTATGTTTTAAAGCATGTACACCCTGAGATGTGCAATAACCTTACTTTTTAGAGCTAGATTTCAAGGGTCAATCAGACTGTACTTTTATGAATTATTAGGAAGTGCAACCACTTTTCAAAGAGTACTTGAAAAACAACCCACCTGAATTAGTGCAATATATATGGGACAGAAGCAGTATGATTGCTTATAGAGATTTATACTTTTGTTCAATTGTGGTCAAGATAAAATAATGGACTATAGCCATGGATCTCTCAAGGAAACTGGAAAATTGTTCTTCTGGAGCAGAATTCAGAGGAGCTCTTGTAATCAGCTATCATGTCATACCATAAATAGTTTTTTCTTATAGGTAGGATTTTGACCCTATAGACTATAACAGCTCCAAATGAGTCATTATGAACTAGGTTTTAAATTTTTCTGAGTTCAGAGATTATTGACTTGACAGAACACCATATCTGTTCCAGTCCAGTCTAACCTGTTCGCCCTGACAAATAATCATGCTTTTTCCAGTCTAGCTATCAGTCTATCTGCCACTCAGACACCCCTAACAAACAGGCTAATAGTTCAGTCCACATAAAAATTTCATTGAGAAACAATGTGTGTTCATGTGCATATAATATAATAACAACAGTAATAATAAAATCTGTCATCTAAAAGTTCTTTTACCACAAGAGCAACAACTTGATCTTTTAGAATGTCCCCCTTCAGGAAGTTCAGAGTGATGTTACAATAAACAACATTTAGAAAACAATTATTCACAAAAATTTGAAGGCAAACATATATGTTTTTAACTTCCTACTGAATTCTGATATTGACTGGGAACTCTAGATAAAAAATAGGTGTATACTCCACATTTGAAAGGGGTAGTTAAGAAATACTCTTGATCCTACGGTCTCAGCTTATTTTATAGATAGATACAGAAATAGGTATGTGTATCTCTCTCTCTCTCTCTCTCTCTGTGTGTATGTATACCTGAACATTTATGGCCAATTTTTTACATAAAATGAACAGAATGTATTACCAAGTGTTTTGAGAAATTTCCTATGGAGGTCTATTACTATTACATTAGTCTTAAAAAAGACCCTTAACCTTTTCTGTCTGTCCATCTCAGCCCAAGAGTTTCAAGATTATTGAAACAATACATTTTGATAAAGTCAAAACAAAATATTTCAGAATATTTTGCAATACAAAAACATTCCAAGATTTTGACTTTTCATGCCAATTCAGATTTTGCTGTAGAATGATTTTTTTTTGTCCAGGTCTGTAGCCGTTAGAAACCAGGTCCAGGGAGGTGGTTCAGCCATACAATGAGCAAAGGTTATCTCACTGTGCTGAGGAAACAGGGAGGCTTGTCAGGGGGCAGAGTTTTGAGAAGCGCAGTGTCTCCTTGACTTCTATGAATAGGAGCTGAACTCTGACAAGTGTCAGTGAGCAGCAGCTTATTTTGAAAACATAGAAGCAAAGTAGCTTTTATGTATAATTCTTTACAAATCCCCTTTCTGGTTTGATTATAAAGACCACAGGGATTCTAAATGCTGACTTTTTCATACTGTTTTTCTTTGTCTGCTGACATGAAGCTGTGCAGTCTGTAGCAGAGGGTTTAATACAGTACTGTACATGAGAAGAGAATAGATGAAGTTGGCTGTATTGTTCTGAACCTGAAATGTCCTGCTATTCCAACTGAGTAGGACATTTCTAGCTATACTACCAAAATATTTTGTGTGCTTTTGGTTGGCAAAAGACTTGTTTTTTGGACTCAAACATTTTGATTTTCAGGTGACATCCGACTGAAGTTAAATGACTACTTTTCAAATATGTTTTCTAGGAGAGAACTGTCTGAAAATTGATTTAAAATACAGGGTAAAAATGGTTCTCGAGCTCAAACTACTTCAGGGAACTCTGCAAACCCCCAAAATAATTTGTGATATATTATGAGGGCCACTCACACTTAAAGGCAAATAGTTTGCTACCTAAAGCAATTTTAGGTGTTACAAACTATAAGTAACTCTGAGAGGTACCATTTAAGACAATAGCACTTTGATTAAAAGGGGGGGGAAAGGCAAAGGATGGGGAGTAGAGTAAATCATCTTGCACCACTGAATTCAACTCGGAAGTTTGCCAATAACTTCAGCTGGAGCAGAATAGCACCCTGACACTGCAGAATCACATATAATTAATTGTCTAGATCTGTAAAACCATCCCCAGAAGCATAGTCTATCAGAAGTAGTATATATAGGATGCTGTCAGTTTTGTATACACTCTCTGCAAGAATTCTGGTTCAGCACATGGCTACAAGAGGGCAGCATGTAGAGTATTTTGATTCCAGACCATCTCTCCTCTGAACATACACATGAAAATGAAATTCCATGGCTATATGAGTCTTTGACATGTCTCAGTAAACTGCTCCAGTATAATTCAGCTAGTCAGTAGACCGCAGTGTTTACTGTTTTCCTTCGGAGGCTTTGCTGTTCTGTCCATTCCAAATATCCATTCTGCTTATTTTGAAAGCGTCCATCCAAAATTTTATTGCAGTAAATAGTCTGCTTCTGAAAATAACACAATCCAAAAAACCTATGCCTATATATGAGTTTCTGTACATTTTTTGTCCACCTTGTTATCCTAGTCTGATTATCCAATCCAGGACAGGCTTCTAGCTGTTTATTTACAAAACAAAATAGAACAACATATTAGGCATTATATAAGATTTTTTTTCCTGAATCTGTAGGGTCTATAGATGATCAGGAAACAAATACATAAATATATATGTATATGTTTATGATTCACCTTCTCCCCTCTCATATCATATGCCTTATTGTTAGAAGGATAAAATATATAGAGTTCAGAAATACAGTTTATTTGATCAATATATTCTGTATCACTTTTTATTATTATTATATGAACAATCTCTATTCTATTGTATTCTGTCACATGAAAATCTAGAACAGTAAAATCTTAAATGTGACCATATTTAAATGAGTGGTGTAACTGTCAGATTGCCTGGAGATCTTGGGGCTTAATTCTACTTTTCCATCAGATTTATACAGATGTAAATATCAAAAGTTTCCATCAATGTCAACAACTACTCCTGATTATACTGGTGTAAGTGAGTGGAGAACTAGGACCATGATCTTCTGATGATTGGCAATGTATAGTTAAATGGGCTGGTACTCTTAGTTACAATGTATCTCCAGATGCTTAGATATTGTGGTGATGGGCACCAATATAAAAACCTCAAAACTAATAGAACACAAAAATAATTCTCATAGTTAATATTAATTGGTACCTTATTGACCATCTCTACAAAAAGCACATGGAGAATGAACTGCCCTCTCAGTTCTAGACATAGGCTATAATTCTGTTCTCAATTACATCAGTAACTCTGTAGATCAGAGGAGCCTCACATTTTTTCCAAAAAACAGGCTATTAGCACACTACTACAGGTAATGTGGGTAAGCTTATGGTTCCTCTATCTGTGTTGTGCTTTTTCTGTGGATAAATAGGGCTTTAGTCTCCAGTGTTGTCAGTGCCAAACTTTTCACTAGTACTGATTCACTTTAAAATATTTTTTTTTATTTAGAAACACAGACAAAAAAGCATGCAGTAGTTAGTGAAAGCAGTTCTTAATTAGGAAATATTAGGGGACACAATTTCAAAATAGCAGAATGAAACCTAGACATATGCTTCCACCACAGGAGCTATCCCAGAGTTTGGGATCACAAAGGAATCATTGTTCATCTCTAATAAAAATTATGTGAAATTTAAACTCTACTAAGTGTTGCTTCACTGTGCTGAACTCAGAGGGATGATGAGTGGAAATTTTTATTTGCATGTATTGTAAAGACATTTCCATTTAATAAATCATTTTCAAAAGTTAAGGCTATGGTTCCCAAATTTTATTTTATTTGTTTTTATTTTTTGCTGGAGCTCCCTCTTCTCCCATTTGTGATATATCTGTACATGGGTCCCCTATCTTACTATCTTTGTTGTTGCAACTAACCTGTTTATTTTTTATCTATCCTCTTTCCCACTCTCCTTTTTGCCTCTAATCTCTTGTTCCTTTTCTGTATAGTTTGAAGGGTTTTTTTCCCCCTATTTTTGATTTCTATTGTTTCTTCCTATTGCCTTTCTCAATGTTTTAGTCTTTTTCTCTCCTTCTCCGTGAAGCCCCCTTGTTTTCAGCCTCTTTCTGAAAGTTGTCTCCTTTCAGCCTATTTCAGAAAGTTGTTTATCGGTCTTTCATCCATTCTCTCTTCTTTCTTTTCTCTCCCTAGTTCATTCCCTTGGCAATTGCCTTTTGCTCTTCCTCCCTCATCATGGGGCATAGTTGGCAACATGAAAAATTTTGGCCAGAAAAAAAATCTCTTAATAAGCAGGGGTGGGGCGAATGCATTTGACTAAAGGATGGTGGAGAACAATGCCATTGTGTACAGCCCCCACAAGCTATGGTTCACACCCTCCAAACATGTGGGGTTCAATCTACAAGGATGATCCATGGAGGAATCTTTCATGGAATCAGAAGAAAAGGGGATGATGCCACAGAGCTATAACTCCTCTCCTTTTGTATTCTTCAGGGGTGATGTGCTGGGTCTGGATCCCCTGCAGGACACAGTATGACTACAATATATCCTGTGCCTTCTAAAACATTATCACCACCTGTCAAAGCTGGCATGAAATAGCTTGCAAGGCTTTTGTGCTGATTTTAAGGAATTAGAAGCACTGGGCATGTTATTGATTCGGAGTTTATTCAAATACACACTTGGCCAGCTCCCGCGCAGAAACCAATTATTAGATTTTGGATATTCCCTGCGTTCATTGCACCTTGTAGTGCAGTTGGTTGTGACAGCTGTGCTCTCCTGTTGCGCCAAAGATCTGAAAAGGGACTAACCAATGAAACACACATATAAAGGAGACAGTTAAAAAAGCCGCTTAGTCCTCAGCACTGGAAATATTTGAAAGTGCGTCATTTTTACTGAGATTTTTTTTTCTCATGAATATTGATACTTAGTCATTATTCTTTTTGTCGGAGAAAGGCTAAGTTATGCATGCGCTACTTTTTCCTATTTGCATTAACACATCCTACTTAAGAAGAAGATGTCTTTATTCTAATTTGATACACAATCAGACATAGTTTACCATACCAGTGGGAGGGGGGAAAAAGTCTTGTTTTAGTACTGGTTCTAAACAGAACAAAGCACATACAGGACTTTTGATCTACATGTTGACAGTCTAAGGTTCATAGCATAGTTTGACAGGGAACCTGTAATTAGTGGAAATTATAAAGTAATTGAGTAAAAAAGATTTCGACAGAGCTAGCAAGGTCATGGATCAAAAAATCTTCATTTTCTAAAGCAGTTTTCTGATTCCTTCAAATCCCTGTGACCCTCAACATTTACAAGTCATTTTCTCCATTACATTTTATTCATTTATCATCCCTAAAACTTTTAAGAATTGAAAAGTACTTTAAGATACAGTTACAAAGTCAGTTTGACAAACAGGTATGTTATGAAACATTTCAACTTAACTTACCCGAGCTTATTCAGCTCCCTTACCTAGCACACCTTAATCTGTCACCACTCACTACTATCACTACAATATATCCTGTGCCTTCTCAAACATTATCACCACCTGTCAAAGCTGGCATGAAATAGCTTGCAAGGTTTTTATGTTGATTTTAAAGAATTAGAAGCATTGGGCATGTTATTTATTCAGACCTTATCTTTGGCAAAATACACTGTAACTAGTAGCAGCAGAACACTTCCTGGATAGTTTCTAGGATGGGCAGCTGAGGTATTAGAATGTTATCTGGATTAAAGCTGTCTATAGTTTGCACCCCAAAGGGCCTTTATTTAGAAAAAAAACTTCTGCATGGTATGTTAAATCCACTCAAAATAGGATTCCTCAGTGATAAACCCAAAGCAATAAGAGTATGGTTGTCAAATTGTTTGTATATGAGAGTGTGTTATTTTTTTGTTTTGTTCTGACAGTGAGTGATCCCAGGAAATCTTTAAAGGTGGGGAAGAATGTCCAAATCCATGCACTAGTTAAGCTGTCTGCAACTACTAACAAAAATCACTTGGGACGTGTCCAGTATTATCAAATCATTGTAAACTCACTGTCATTTAAGTTTCTCTGTACTTCACCAAAGTAGCATACAATGAGATAGTGGACAAAATCCAGCTCCTGGTTAAGAGATGACCCCATAGCAGAAAACCATCATGATCACAATGTTGGCACTAATTCTGGTACCGTTTTGATCAACTCAGTAAAAAGGCCAATATTTGGATGAGCATAGAACTGAAGCACATTCATTTTAGGCCTGTTTTGAGGTACTGTTGCTGCCCAATTTTATGGATGGACTTCACTTTGCAGTGTTGTCAATATGGCACCTTTCATAAGCACAACATTCACTAACTAAAAATAATGATTATTCAAAACTTCCCTTTGTTTCTTATTAAATTCCTCTTCTGTAGCAGAAAGAGCTTTGCCTCTGTTCAGTTTTGTCCCTGACTCTTGGCTTTCAAAAATCAGGTTTATCCTGTTTGTATGTATGGCACCAACACCTTCACTCGTCTTAGCAACCAGCAGCTCAGCGAGAAGGATGAGTCAAAATCACTGAAGCTGCTCACTGATATACCTCCTCCCCTCTTCCCCCCCTCCGCCCCCCACGTAAACAGGAGCTATCAATGCCATTGACTTCATTGGGAAATTTGTGGTGTTCTTGCAATACGGTTTCATTCTCTCCAAACTAATAGGAGAAAGAGACAGCACATCACAGCTAATTCTGATAGGGTGAGAGAAGAATCTTTCTATTCACAGAACAGGCAGAAGAATTAGCTTCTGTGCCTGTTGACTCTAGTCTGTCAGAGAAGGAGATAGTACGTATAATGCCAACAACATCACTGCACTTGCTGCCATTGCTGCTCTGATCCCTAGTACTGCTTCACCTGTATCTAGGGCCTAATTCCAAAGCCCATTAAAACCAATGAGGGTCTTTCCACTGGCTACCAAGACTTTAGATCAGACACTGTTTCTGCCTGACAGCAGAAGCATCTCCCTGCTGTTTTCCTCTGGCTTAGAAAGTGTTTAATTGAAGGAAATATTTGGCATGGCTTTGTTGATACCAGCTGAAAGAGTACAGACTGTTTGTCACTCCATCTCCATTCACTTTGTTATATCTCTGTCTTTCTCTTCCATGTTTCTGTTGCTGCAGGGAATTCACACTCACAGCATTCCTCGCCACTTCATAATTCTGCCTCAAAAAATAGCACCACTGAAAGAAATGTGTTTGTAATATAATTTATATTTCCCTTCTGAGGCCAAAAACAAGAAAGAAAATGAACAGTCCAGCTGCGGATATGTTTTTCTTTGCCTTACGGTGATTTGCTTGTAGCATTTTTCTTAATCAGCTTTTCTCCAGGCACCCCCATTCAATTTTTTTTTTGTCTCGCCAATGGTATATCACACTGATTCTAATGTTTTAGGCAAGATTCAGTCCACAAACATGTTGGAATATACTTTGTGCCATTCAATGTCTTTCATCTACTTCCAGCTCTAAATGATGATGTATAAATGTATGCCAACAAAAAGAAATTTGGTGATTTAAAACATTAATACATTTAACTGACCATAGAAGATGCTGGACAACAAGCCCTGGAGACCAAAGTCTTCTCCTGACAGAAAAGATACATCTTGGACATTGGCAACTTATGCCGTCCCCTACTGTTCTGTCAATGTGCTTTCATTCTGATCTGGGAAGACCACTTCTAGGTGTGAGAAATTAATTCAATACTCTGCTGATTCAGTCCTTGGTTTCTCTATGAACATTGCTCACAAGAGTGTGAACTGTGGTAATAATTTATTTGATGTGGGCAACAGTCCATTAGGATTGGACTGAGATCACAATTAATTTTATATAGACCACAAAAGGGAAGCTTTCGGGACAACTGCCTTTTCTTTACTGTGAAAATAAGTAAGCTTAATTTACAAAGGAAGGGGAAGGAGCTGCCTTTTTATAGAAATAACCTAAAATCATATGTAGCCCAACTTTTCTGTATATCTCTAGTTCCTAGACCTGCTGCAGTCATACTCTCTTCACATAAGGACAATCTAACTACAGTTAGTCTAACATTCACTGGAGCAATTGCAATACCTGCCCATAGTCATTTTTTCATGTCGTAATTTTATATTCATTTTCTCCTCAGAGCATGTCCAAGTTTTTCGCTTTAAATGGGCAATGCCACAGCATGCCAACGACATCAATCAAAAATGATAACATTGATCATGCAGCTGCAGAGCAGTTGGATGACATCTGCCATAACACCTTACAATGCTACAGTAATGTATCAGAAATTTGATGCATAAGGATATTGGTTTGTTTCCTTGCAATCAATCATGGCATCTCTTCTAGAAGAATATCTTTGAAGATGTAATAGAATGCTAATAAATGGGCTAGATTCTGCTCTCCATTCAACTGAAGTCAACAAAGATATTCTGGATTCAAACTGGTGTAAGTGAGAATGTAAATCAATGAAGTTATTCCGGTTTTGCATTACAAATAACAACTTTCTTTCTTTCTTTGGTATGTTGTTATTAAACTCTATTATAGCAACATTACTAATGCAATCAAAGGTTAATATTGACACTTTTCAGAGTCCTGTAGATCTAGCAATTTCTGTGTTAAACCCTGTGATATCTGTCCTTTGTCATCATTTATCTTACATTTTATTCATTTTAGATGTTTGTTTTAAGTATAGCAAATGTAATGCAAATCTAGCTCATATTCTCATTTACATTGTTCTAAACCTTACCCAGATGACTAGCATGATACTGCTACTGTTAATACCCTTCTTCTAGATAAAGGTCCTCAGGATGGAGCTATCATTAGGACTAGAATGTGCTTTTTTGGCATGGCTCTGCATATGCCCAGTGGAGATCCATGGGACCAGATTGTGGCTAAGAAGGCACAATTCCTCCTCAAGTTCTCTGTCATGTAGGGAAAGGGTGAACATGGCACCATCCAATTTCAGGGAGCTGGGCATGTATCTGAGGGCAGAATTTAGCCCAGTAAATGCAAGCCTATGGATGCTTTTGTTTTTTGTAAGAAGAAAGGCAAAACACAAGGACTGAGATTTTGACAACAATCAAAATATGGACACGCCTGCCCATCTCATCATATAATAGAAATCAAATATCTTTTGCCTTTTGCACCTAGTATAATAAGCCCGTGGAATCATTGTCACAAGATAGGGGGATTCCCAAGAAGATTACACATTTAAATGGATAGTAAGGATATTCATATTTACATAAGGTAGGACAAACTTTTTCTTCAGTTATATTAGACAGGACAAACATCTATACAGGATATTAACCCTTCCTGCTTAAGGGCAAACACCAGCCACTAATTGATGGGGATTTGGAAGAAATGCCCCCCAATTAACCACAGTAGAGATTATTACATTTTCTTCAAAAGCATGTGTTTCTGGTCACGATCAGAGACAAGGTCCTTGTCTGGGCGGGCAGCTGTTCTGCTGTGGTATAGCAATTCCTGTGTAAAATCTACTCATATTTTTTACTATGAAGTTGTGTGTAACAAATGGCTTATCTCATCACCCATTCATTTACAGATTTGCTAGATTACTGTCAACCTAAACATTAGATTTAATTCACATAATTTTGGGATTCTTATGTATACACAGCAATATTTTCTTAATCCTTTGAAAAAATTCTTTCATTTAAAAAAATATTGCTTCCAAAGCAGCATAGTAGATAGTGGGTTAGCACTTTTCTTCATCTTTCACTGGCAGTCTCGGAAGCCAGATGCTAAGCACTGGAAAATATTTCTTCCAGCAGTAGCATCTGGCATTTTGGCAGACTCCATAAGCAATTTTATTTTACAGCCTTAAATCCGCTTCTGGGTCTATTACATGGTTAATCTGATGGGCTGACTTGTCCTCCTGGATGCCATATGCCAGCAGCTAGAGATGCAGTGAACTGTTTGCCCATTAGACTTGCAATAAAAAGCCAGCCTAAAAAATCTGCTGAAAATTATGCACTTTACTACTGTTCACCAATTAAGCTCACAATGATGAGTGACCTGCCTTAAAATAGTGCCAAAAAGCTGCCAGGAGATATCAGACAGCAATGAGGGCCAGCACTCGCGGAGACATTGCACACAATGTAGTACTTAGAGTGACATCACTAGATTCTTAGTTGGTTCTGAAAGTGATTTTTTTCTTCTTATGTACATATGGATGGAGCATATGACAGATGAAGGGGTGGATGCTGGGAGACACATGAACTGAGCACCAAAAGAGTAGTTTAAAGTGCATATTTTATTACATTTTAGAGTGATTTTGAGTGGAGCAGATGGAAATAATAACGGAGAAGGCATTTTGTGCTGAGCCCCAAAATAGCACTTTAAAAGTAGAATTGTAAAATTTGGAGAATAAGGAATGTAAGAATTTTGGGCCTGATCGTTAGAGGTCCTGAACACCCAAAACTGTTGAAGTCAATGCACCTGTGAGTGTTCAGCACTTACGTAAAGTCCTATTGGCTTTTTGTCAGCTTTGCAAAAAGAGAAAGATAAATTAATAAATAAGTTCTGATGACCTTTGAGTAAATAATAAATAATTTCCCATGATGGTCTGCCAGCATCCAAAATTGCTTTACAGTTTACATAAGTCAAACTTGTGTTGCAAAATGGAGTAGGCATTTGGCATCCAGAAACAAAGGATAGTAAAATGGGAGATGTTGTGTAAGAAAAATTTGGAAAATATAAAATTTTGGTAGTGAAAGACAAAAAATAGCCACTAACTCATTTTCATTAGCCTACCCCTTTGCTCGGTTTTCAGAAAAGATAATGTATGTTTTTAGGAGGAGGTTGCATTGGACAGGATATAGACTGGGTGTAGGAAAGAGAGAAAAGAAACAAATTTGGAGTGGAGAACTGTAAGTGTGAAAGCAGGTTTTTCAGGGCTTTTGCTTCTTTGTTTCACTTTTTGAGAGAGAAGTTATCATCTGGAAAAAAACATACATGATATAAAGAATTTTCATAAAGACACTGGAGGGGGGAGAAGGATTCAGAATAACTACTTATCAAACCTTAAAATAAATGTTTCCTGTGCAGCTGAAAACCAATAAGATTCAACTAAAGTAGCAGCTTAAAACTAAAAATAGTAGGAGCACCAACTACAGAAGCTGCACTATCTAGCTCTATTGCTATATATGGTAATCTCAGGTGCTTCCACTACCATTAGGGGAGACCCAGATTTAGACCAGGTCTTGGGTGAAGATCATTTAATATCCTTTGGTTGGGTGTCTGCCGCATGCCCATGCTAGAGGGGGCTGCATCAGGCCAGTGAGAAGGTCAGTCTCCAGAGCTGGGAGAACAGCACCGTGGACAGTGCAGTGCTGGCCAGGCTCAGGGAGCAGAAGGGAGCTCTTGCCCATAGCCTGTCAGGCTGCAGGCCCTGAAGGGAAGGGCCTAGCGGGTGCAAGGGGCCATAGGGGAAGTGGCCCAGGGAAGTGGACAGATGAGGGGAGAGAAGGAGGACAGCAAGGCTGCTGCCAGAGGGTCCCTGGGCCGGGACCCAGAGTAGAGGGCGGGCCTAGGTGCCTCCCTTTCTCCCCTTGCAGTACACCCAGCCATCAGCTGTGGGGAGCGGCCATCACAGACTACGCCAGATCCCTGACAGGAGGGATTAGACTTTGTGGTTGGACATGGTGGCTGGTGCGTAGAAAGACTGCTGATTATCCCCCCCGCCCCCGACCGGAAGGGGGTGTGAACGGACAAAGGGGCACTGCCGGAGGGCAGTGGTCCAGAAGAGGACGCCGCAAGCTGGAGAGTGACGCGGGCTCAGACGCCAACCAAGGCTGAGACAATGGGCGGGACACCACCAGGAGAGGGCACTCCACTGGACTGAGCTAATTCCCAAGACGACCAGTAGGAGGCGCTGTGGTGGTGAGTCCCAACCTTGTCACATACCCTATATATCTTCCTTTTTTCAAACAATGAAGCTTTGTGTTTTGTTGGCAAATAAGAATCAGATGTTGTGGAAAGATGCAGAATTAGTCAGTGCTTCTGATAACACCTAGAATAGGTGAAAGAGCCTAAATTAAACCGTCAGTATGGCAATTCCTAGATCCATTCCAAAGCTAGTGCAATGCTTCCACACAAGGGCTCTGATCTCACCAGCATCCAGTCAAATTTTTCACAAGAAAGGCTGATCCAGTGACATCTCCAACCAGTTTTTCAGTTTGTATAAGCTTCTGAACAGCACCTGAAATGTTGGCTGCTTATTCATAGCAACCTTGAATACTTTAATAATATGCAAAGTATGTCCACAGTGCACTTAAGCACCCTTGGCTGGCCCGTGAGAATTGACTTGGGCTTGAGGGGCTCAGGCTACAGGGTTGTAAAATTGCGTTGTAGATGTTCAGGCTCAGGCTAGAGCCTGGATGCTGGGACCCTCCCTCTTGACACAGGTCAGCTGCTGGTGTTTAATTGCAGTGCAGATATACTCTTATTGAGAATAAGGCACTGCAGAAGTTATGCTCAGTTGTAATCAGGCATTTATCAGGCCATTTACCACTATGTGTAAATTACACAGGGCATTCCCCACTGCTGAGCTTTATGCTTATATCAACTTGAAGCATTTAATCTAGTGGTTTAAAATTGTGTGTGTGCTAGGCAGAACTAATGAACACCTGAAGTTAGTTTATCAGGATTAATTTAAAACCAAATCCAGGCAAGATTTATTTTAAAAAATATAGGCAGTCTTCAGGGTTATGCCCTGAATGCTTAAATAGTTTACATAATGTGAATTTAAATATTTAACAATATGGAAATTGAACATTATTTTTAAGGGGGGAAAATGGAGCTGTGTGAAATCATCTCAGCAAACCTCAAATCCACTTATGTCTCCTAGAAGCAGTGTTGTCTAATGGGATAGATACTGAACTGGGAATCAGGAGACCTGACTTCTGATCCTAGCTTTGTCACTAGTTTGTTGTATAACCTTGGGCATGTCACTTCTTCTCTCAGTGCTTCTGTTTCCCCTCCACTCTTTGTCACATCTATTCAGATTATAAACTCTTCAGACAAAGACTATATTCACCATTTGTACAGTGCCTCAAACTGTGGGGCCCTGTGTTTGGTAAGCTCTACTGTAATTGTTAAATAATAACAATAAATGTTTAATGAGTCTCAAATTCAAGACATTTACAAAGTTGTTCATGAACAGACAGGACCCATGTACAATCTTTTTATAATTCCTTCAAGTGTATTTTTTGCAAGGCACATCATGTTTGGGTTCACACCATTCCAGTATACATAGAATTTCCAACTCAAAGCTATTTATAAAATAAAACCACAAACTTAATTTTATCCAGATGAAATCTGTGATGTATGCATCACCTATCAGTGCTACAGTGCGGCACATTTATAGACAGATATGACATTAGACAGGATCTTTAGCATATTTCTACAGGGCTGTGCCAAAAAGAAAATGTTCAGAAACCATTTAAATTATGACTTTCATGACACCTCTGTCTTAATCCTATTAAAGACTTTCAATATTGTACAGCAATAATTCTGGAGAAGATGAGATTTTTTTACCCTTGTCTTTTATTTCATGCCAATACATTTTTTGAACAGTGAGTGTAATGGGGTATATGGCTTCCTGGAACTGTTCCTCTTTGGATCTTCTCATCTGAGTACGTGAGTACTGTCTCTGAAGATAAGCTGAGTTTTGTTAATCCCTAGTTATTGTTTGGATTCAGGTTTTTCCCTCCTGGTTCTTTTATAATCTATGAAAACATCAAGACATTGAGTAGTTCTATCAATGAAAAACTGCAGACAGTTCAAGAAAGTCAAAACAATGTAGCACACCAGAGCTTGCATGAAAAGGAATCAAATACATTGTTTAATCGTGCTGATGATTACAAATGAAATTCAGTACATAGAGCCAACACAATGGTTATGCATCAGTTAACTTCTATTTCAACACCACTTTGAGTGTCTGAATGAGACTTATGGCTTAATCCAAACCATTGCAAGTCAATGGAAAGATCCCACCCATTGATTTCAAAGGACTTTGCATCAGGTCTTTTTTGTGCATAGATACTATGCTTGCCCTTTTGGACAGGAGTAGATTTTACTCTACATAATTAATTCACAAAAAAACATCTATTCAGTAAATAAAAAATCTACCCATGAATTGACTGCAAAGAACATGTAATTTTCATTGATTTGTTCATTATTCAAAATTATTTTCAGAATCCCTAAACTAAATAATTATTGGAGTACTTGTGGCACCTTAGAGACTAACAAACTTATTAGAGCATAAGCTTTCGTGGGCTACAGCCCACTTCTTCGGAACATATATTGAGGAGATATATATTGTCCCATACATTGGTAGCAAGCAGTTCAGTTATTCAATATTCAGAATTTGAAAGGTGTTTCTTCACTTTGAGTGGACACAGAGGTCACATGGTATTGGTTTAGGTTCAGTTCTCTTATTAGGTTTTCTTCCTTGGCTGGATTAATGTAACTCTCAGAACCAAACAGTGAAAGACCTTGAATTTCTAGTTTGAAATTTGCTGTCTTTGAATATTTTCCATAATTCACTTAAAATATATTGTTTCCACAACTAATTTCAGCTAATGCAAATCACAAGGCAGTACAAGCACAAAGAGAATTTGAACACAAAACACTTTCCCTATTATTCAACCCATTCTAGCTAACAACAACTGAGATAATTGTCAATGGATAATTGTAAGACGGCAGAAATTAACATTGTTGCTATCTTTTGTAGCGATTTTTGTAGCTTTTATAACATCTTTGTGGTAGGGACCATGACTCTCTTACATATTTACATAGCACTTAGCACTAAGGGGCCTGATCTGGGCCTCTAGGCTCTACCATAATAGAAATAATGAAATTAATCATCCTGACGTAGATAGAAAAAGTTATGCTGATAGTTCTTTCCAAAGACAACGGAGCCTAAGAAATCCTAAACTTTGCCATAGAAAGTTTCTTTCTAGATTTCTCATGACTTATTTTTGGACTGTCTCAAAACATTTTAGTGAGAAATTACTATCAATGTAGAAAAAAACACATTTCTCTTACAAGACACCTGCCTCCATAACTTGTGATACATTGATTGTTCTGCATTGTGTCTGTGCATGGTAGCCAAAATTCATTGTTTCCTATGGAAGAAACTCCATCTGGAAATGAAACCCAATTTTTTCAATCTTCCCACATAGGTCATGTTTTCTAGACCATTTTTGTTACTCTTCTCTGAACTCTCCAATTTGTCAACATCCTGCCTGAAATGTAATGCCCAGAACTGGACACACTACTCCAGTTGAGACCTAATCAGAGCGGAGTAGAGCGGAAGAATTATTTCTTGTGTCTTGCTTACAACACTCCTGCTAATACATCCCAGAATGATGTTCGCTTTTTTTGCAACCGCGTTACATTGTTGACTCATATTTAATTTGTGGTCCACTTTGACCCCCAGATCCCTTTCTGCAGTACTCCTTCCTAGGCAGTCATTTCCCAGTTTGTATGTGTGCAGCTGATTGTTCCTTCCTAAATGAAGTACTTTGCATTTGTCCTTATTGTATTTCATCCTATTTGCTTCAGACCATTTCTCCAATTTGCCCAGATCATTTTGAATTTTAATCCTATCCCCCAAAGCACTTGCAACCCCTCCCAGCTTGGTATTGTCCGCAAACTTTATAAGTGTACTCTGTATGCCATAATGGTGATATAGTGAGTAGCCCTGGAAAAAAGCAAGATGGCAAAGTGCCCGACTCAACCCCATGGTAGTACTGTACTGTTTTTGAAACTCTGCCCTGCTCACATTTTTTTAAATTAATGTGAAATGAATGAATCTGCATCCCAATCCTGTGAGCAAAAGTTCTGTAGGCCTGGTCTACACAGTTTTGGGGCCAATATAACTGTTTCAATTAGGGATGTGACTTTTTTTTATCCAAAATAGTTACTTTGGCACAATCCCTAGTGTGGACTCAGTTATACTGATATAAAGGTGCCTTTTACCAGAATAAGCTATTCCAGGATAAGTACCTCTAAAGTGGGCTTTATACTGGACTATACTGGTATAGTTAAAGCAGTACAACATTTGTGTGTAGACAAGTCATTAATTTTACAGGCAGTTTGCTTTCCTAATGGCTGGATACATTTCCAGGTCACCTTTTCTCACCCTCTCCCTCTCCACTTCCCCTCAGGCTGATCTCCTTTTTTTCCTTTGTCAAAGCCTTTCCTGACAGCTGGGATCCACAAGGGAGCACAAGGGACTACTCTAACTCCTGGTCTTAGGGACACAAACCACCCAAAGGAGTCGAGGAGAAGGTGTAGCACATGTCTCCCATACTGGGTTGTGGAGCTGGGTGTGCTCTGGGGGGGCAGGCTGAGCCATCCTGAAGCATTATGCAGTGTGCAGGCCATGCACAGCAAGTAGCTCCAAGTTGAGCTGTTCTTTCTGCAGCACGATTGCTTCCTTATCTCCTACTGGAGCAATGCAGCTTCTAAGCCCCCTTACATAAGACTAAAAACTATGCAAATATTCTTACAGTTAATCTTATTTCTTGTTCTGGGTCCATTGAGCAGCTTAGGTTTTCATCATACCGTACATCTTGTTACTCTATTTTTGTAGCTACTCAAAGATGACAAGTTTGGGGAGAATATTTGGAAAGCATTTTTGTCTTATACTTAAATGAATAAATTCAATTTTACTTTGCATGACTCCCCTTTCTATCTTAAGTTCACGCCATATCTCTGCTTCTCATGTGTTGCCATGCTTTTTTTTAGTTATTCACAAAGACTATAATCATTAGGAAATGAATCCTTCTGTCATAGCTCAAAATCACCATTGATAAATAAATAAACACACTGGATTCACAGAAGTCCCCTGGCACTGTATATTAATATTCTGAGCTTAACATTAACATAAACCATATGTACTTCAAGTTCAGCCTCATGACTCTTCATTTATGAACACCTACAGAGATACATATACATGATTTATACACGATTGCACATATAGAAATACATACAGAGTAAATGTTCTCTGAATTCTGATGTTAATTCTGAATTATTTCAATAATAAAACTAGACAAAGGTGCTAAAATCTATTTTAATCTTCAAAATAGCCAGTGACTTGCAATATTTTAAAAAAGATAAACTTGAATCAAATTTCATTTTCAAGTCTTCTCTTTTGGCTCTTTTTTCATTTTGGATTTACATTCTTTAAATAACAATTTAAGCACATTTTTTATGATTTGCACTTCTAAATTAAAATTGGAGGGTTTTATGCAAAAGTTTCAGCTAAACATATAACTGTGTTAGGACTATCTAGTTGGACATTTACTTTCTATAATAGGATTCTGAGGGCAAGTGAAGGACAAATAGGAAGCAACAGTAACTGGACTTGACAGAAGATTTTACAGCTAAATACTGCATTCATGTGTACTGCTCATAAGGAATAGTTTGTTCAATCTTTTTTCTAAAAGCTCTCGTTAAGAACTAATTTTTGTTTTAAATTGCTAATATAATGAAGGCAACAGTCACCTCAGTCAATATTTATCTCCTGGGCCAACACATCTTGCAGTTCATCTCAACAGAAGTCAATATCTGCTTATGTTTATTGCTTCATTCCCAGATGAGTAACCCTAGCAGAGTGACCCTGCACAGTGGTTCAAGGAGGGGGAAAACTGTGGATGCTAAACAAAAAGAGCAAATGCTAAATTTCTTTGTTTGTGACATCTGACCATAATATTTTGAAAAAATCATTAGAAAGGGGAAACAGCCGGACTTGGAGAAATGAGCATGGGGTGAGAGCCAGGAAGTATTGAGTCTAATCCTCTCTCTGGTTCTGATTTGCTTTGTGGCTTTGGGCAAGTCATTTCATTTTTCTGCCTTAGTTTCCCTAACAGTAAAAATGGAATAATAACCCTTGCTCATATTTTAGGACTGTTGTGTATATTATTTAAGCAATATTTCTCCAGTGCTTTGAACATATGAAGTGCTGTACATGTTAGGAGTAAAGTATTATTTATAATATTTTAAAGGAATAGTGTCTCTTGCTTTCATAATAGAAAGAGGAGCTAATGCCTGCTTGCTTTCATGCCCAATATATAACAAAGATGATCTAGGGATTTACTGGAGTCCACACATTTTTGAAATGACATTGACGATAGCAAGGAGTCTCAACCTCCAAGTCAGAGCACAGCTTTAGACAAGAAGTTATACATTTCCAAAACAGTACGTGAGGATCTAGCAGCATGACTCCCATTGATGTTAATGGGATTTGTATGGCTAAATCTTAGCACATTGCTTTGAATTTGTGTATCTCACTCTCCAAAGTCATGACAATATGCTATTTAGACAGTGTTAAATGTACAGCAAATATCATTTTTACTGGAATCATTTAGATTTTGGGGTCTGTCATAAACACATCCAATCTTCAATGTAGTCAAAAATAGTTTGATCATCTGGGACCAGGTCCTCGGCTGGAGCAGAGGAACACTCAGCACAGCTGAAGGGAAAAGGGAAACACAACAGTGCATCTTGGGCTTCCTCTAGCTCGGCGTCACTGCACTACTGCTAAGTCCCCTAACACAGGTTAGGGCAGCTGTGTCAGCTGACAACAACACCATGGGACACTTTAGATGGACATGGCACATAGAAGACCCCCACAGACAAATTGTGCTGATCATGTAACCCTCAATTCAGGGCCAGGAATGGTTTGATTCCTTGTTGGGAAAGTGCACAGGAAGGAGGAGGAGATTTCAGAAAGAACGGAAAACAGTCACTATCTCTGTGCTCCCACTCAGCCACCCTGAAAGGGGTGGGGGAAAAGGCAGGATATTTTTGCCCACAGATTGGCCTACAGCCACGGGCACAGACTTAGGATTGTCTTTCCCAGTGTATATGAACATACAATCATCATGTTGAAAGTTTCTTCTATTTTGAAAGATTTCATTGGTTTGAGACAGATTCTGTATTATTAAAATAAGGAATATTGTGGGAAACTATAATATCCGTCAAACCAGCAAATACATTTTAAGTACTTCTTCTGTAGGCCAAACTTGTGTGTGCATAAACTTAGGCATCTACCATCTATGTTTAACATCTAAATAAAAATAAATAACCTTATTTTCTGAACTGCCATGGATATTCAGCTCCTTTGGGAATCAGGTTGTTTTGAGTACCTAAATATGGATGTAGGTGCCTAGCTTCAGACAAGCATTTGAAAAATGTGGTCATATTTCCTTATTAACGCTTTTCACAAGAAATAATAAGACAGAAAACGAAGCAGCAAAGCTTGCACTGTGACAGAGTAATAGCACTTTCAGAGCTCCAAGAAAGAAACCGCTCCAGACTTCTCAACACATACAAACCTGTCTCCAACTGCTGGGAAGTACCTGTGTACCTTAAATCATCCTCAAACACATTAAATCCTAAGCATAAATCTTTGGCTGACACCCAGAATCTCTCTGCACCCAACCTCAGTAGATATCAAACTACCTGGGTATCACTGATTTAACAAAAAAGGAGCCATTTTCATCTGTTACATTTGAAAGGAACATTTGAGAGAATATGTGAGATAATGTGATGCTGATTGTCTGTATTCCCTACTCAAGAATCTTGCATACCAAGTTGTGAAGGCCACCCTGTGAAGACAGGGGCTCTTTATATACAGTCCATTTAAAAGTGTTTATTATTTTAGCATCTTTACACATGCAACCTGCTCAAAACGTTTATTGGTACAATACATTATGCTATAGTACATTATGGGTAATTTTGATCCAATAGTCCATAACAGCCCTTTTGGATAGCTTCACTATATGGAACTATGGCATCATACCCTAGAACATAGTGTATTTTTTTCTTTGTACAGTACTCTGGGGCCATTATGATGATGGTAAATAATCAGATGGTTTATATGAGCTTTCTGTGTTATTAGCATCAGTGGAGCTTTTCCAGTGTTAAAGCATGGATGGGAGATTTTAAGAAAAAGCTCAGTGGAGATAGGGGTAGTGATAGGCAGAATCCAGTAATTAAGCATTAAAGTGATGTTTTAAAATTTACCCACAGTTATTTGCACACACACTTTTGTAAGCAAAACTTTGGAAGCCACTTCTCAAAATTAGGCTCTTTGTATTCCGAGGTTTTAGCTCCATCAAGTAGGTGTCACTACAACCTGAGAAAATGGAAATGCTGACACTCCCTTATGTATTACACTGCGAGTATGCACCCTTGCAAAAAGCCCATTTAACTGAATTGCACACTGACATTTTCCTTCTGAAATTGAAAGTGTATTTCTTACCCCACCAACAGACTGAGCACCTATTAGTGTGATTACCAATGAAATTTTTGAGCAGGTTGCATGTGTAAAGACTAATGTTCATCAAAAGAATCCCATGGGCTGTTGAAACTGTAAGACCTCAGTGTCCTTGGCCTGCTTATGACTCTCAGAAGACATAAATATGGCTTGGGGATTAGGGATAGAGGCATAGCATGTGCAAATCTCAAACTGTCAATTAGACAGCATCATTGAATCTGTAGCAGAAACACCAAGGGCATGTTTGTCTGCAAAAGAAAGGATTAAAACAGACAGTCCCCGTTGACATTTAAGATGTATGTATATCTATGATTCATGACACAGGAGGAGCCACATCTGAAAAATGTGATCATATCACAAGTCCTGGCAGTACTTTATGCTTCAGTAACCTAAGCAAAAATGCCCCAGCAAACACCTTGTTAATAAATTTGTATTTGTAATGACATTTACTTTCACTTTTTTGATGAAGCAGAACCATGTGGCATTAACCACCTGCAGAAGTGGAAGTTTTCATAATCTTTCTGTCTGCCTGTCTGTCAATCATCTTAGGTCTTTCTAGGGCACCCTTCATCACAGAATCTGTTCATCATACGGATTCTGTATGCATGTGAAACTGTTATCAAAGCCAAAAGACTTATAATACTTTTGAAGTTATTAAATATCTTTTAGTTTATATATAGCAATGCTTGTACCATGGGAGCATATAAAGTCAGTCAGGGGTATTTTTCTCTAGTTTTGACAGGAGAGAGATTCTTAAACATAAAAAGTACAAAGATTTCCAACTGACTACAACTACAACTGTTATGGTAAGTGCAGCCTAACTTTCACAGCTATGTTCTGGGTTCCTTGTCCTTTCCCCTTGAAGAAGCAAGATGAGGATCAGCTCATGAAGCTGCAGAATAGATTGAAAGTAGAGCTTTTTGTTTTAATAAGGAATTTTTGAGTGACACTCCTCTAATATGAGCTGAAAGTGGTACATGATCTACCTTGAAAACCACTGTAATTAATCTAGCATTGTTTTTAACTTGATTTTCTCCTTTTGTTTACAGGATTAAATTACTTTGATCTAGAAGAGATAGGTATGCATGAACAACTGCTCTGTGATGAATTAGATTCCTTTAAGTAAAGTATCTTTCTTGAATAGTAACTATACAATCCAATGATTTATAGCCATTCTCAAGGAAGTAAATCTGCAAAGATTAATGTGTGTGGGGGGAGTTCAACCAAATTTAAAATATTTTATGATACCTCATATAAATTCTGCTTCTGAAAGTTACATGAGGTTTTCCACAAGAACAAAAGTCAATATTAAGTAGCCTAAGGTAATATAATTTTGTCTACTTTGCCTTGTATCATATTTCTATTATTATAACTATACTTATATTAATATTGGCATTGATAATATTATAAAGGTATATCAAAAAGGGAAAGCAGGACCAAATTTGGAGGCAATATTTTAACTCACTTCAATATTTCAAATTTAAAATTGCATCTGGAACTGCTCACAGCTTTTAAGACTGACTAACACAGGGATAGATTCACAACTCCCAGCTAAGCCATATAAAGCAAAGGGCAGAATAGATAGTGCCAGTAGAAAAAGGGCAAAATATGGGGTATATGTAGGGGGCCTTTCTGGAGTGCCTGTCAGGATGACAAGTATACCTAATGTTAATCCATGCATGTGAATAGAAGAACAGTGGGTATGGTCGGGAGGTTAACCTCTGAAAGAGGAAGAGGAAGCCTGGAATTTTGAGGAGAAGGAGGCTTGAAGGATGAATGGTTTGCATTTAAGACACCTGACTGATTCTCAGTTTAGTTCCCAGTTCTGCCACAGCTTCCTAGGAGACCTTGTCAAGTCACTTAGGGAGAGATTCTATGCTGCACCTATAAGACCTTGAAGCCCAGAAACCTTGAAGCCATCTTTGCACTTTCCTGATCATGGGCTGCTTCAGTGGTTAGAGAGGCCCTTGGAATAACTTAGTCACCCCCTGAGTCCTGTCTGAGGGTAAGTCTACAATGCAGCTGGGAGATGTAATTCCCAGCTCGAATAGACCAACACTTGCTACCTCTGCCTCTAGAGTATTGGAATAGCTGTGTGTCCATTGTGGCAAGGGTGATAACTCGGGCTACCACCTGAGTACATACCTAGACTCTTGCATAGGGTTGAACTCAGGCGACTAGCATGTACTGCTGAAGCCACATCACTATTTGTAGCACGCTAGTTAAAGCAAAGCTAGCACATGTATGTTTACCTAAGCTGAGAATTATACCTCCCAGTTGCAATGTAGACATAGCCTAAGTTATGGGCTGCCGTGGTGGCCACAGCACTGCCTGGAATCTCTTCACAGCTATGTATTGTCACCCCACCCATTACACTGAGCTTTGGGAGGGGATGCTCAGGAGGCAGCTTTATGTCTGTCTTCAACAATTCTTGGGCTGGGGGAATCTTTCCTCAGCCAGATATGTGACTTTTAGAGACGCTTAACAATGCTCAAACCCTTTTATGCAGTATAAACAGGCTGGAAAAGGGGGAGAGGATCTTTGTGTCTTAGTTCCTAATCCTTTGTTTGTGAGTTCTGTCCTTGTCTGCCACCCATCATCTGTCTTGTCTATTTAGAATAAATTCTTGGGAGCTTTTATTCCATGGAGTCTGTAAGTTCCTACCATATTACAAATAAATAATGATAAGGAAAGCTTGAAAGAAGAGAATGATGAGAGGTGAAGAAAGTCTGGTGGAAAGCAAGAAGCCAGGGGACTAATAGAGAGCCATGAGTGAGTGGAACTCACTCCTGGATGACATTAGAAATGCCAGATGTCTTCAGAACAGAAAAAATAAAACCCATTTATTTGATCCAGACATCCCATAATAATAAAGCAAAACCATGCTGTCTGGGCATGTAAAGGGAAACATCCTTTATTATGTATACTCTTAGGTCTTGTCTACACCTAAAACTTAGGTCAACTTAGCTATATCGCTTAGGGCTGTGAAAAATTTCATGCCCTATGTGACTTATTTAAGTCAACCTAACCCACACTATAGATTAAAGTAGGACAACAGAATAATTATTTTGTCAATCTAGCTACCTTCTCATTGAGAGTTGGATTATTTACATCAATGGATAAATCTTCCGTCGATGTAGGACACATCTACATTACAGCTCAACAGTGGTACAGCTGCAGTGCTGTATCTGTGCTGCTGTCATGCAGCCATACATTTAGAATTTGTAAAGTCTTCAGATATGATGGTGATGAGCCCTGTATGTGTACAAAACCCTATGTAGATAGATGGATGCCAATCATTCATAGCTATGAAAGAGACCTAGAAACAACATTGCCCCTAAACTGCATGCGTGCCCAGCCATGCAGCAATCTTGCATTGATCATACTTCACAAACTACCACTCAAAAGGGTGGAAGGGTGCAGCACTCTCCATGAACATCCTTCCTCAGCAGTGCTCTTCTGTGCAGGACCTGTGTACTGCCTGGACCTGAACCCAGCAGAGTTCTGGAGCACTGAGAGACAAGGTTCAGAATGGAACCCATTGTGTAGTGGAGCTCACAGAATTGAAGTGAGAACAGCAGCATTGGAACCTGGAACAGATACAGCTGGGCCCAAAGCTCCCCTTCAACATGGGCACAGTGGGAAGGATTACTGTGGGCCACTGCCATTAAGAGCCAGTGATTGAGCCACTTTGCCCAGGTTTGGGGGTGTGACTATAGCTCTGTCCAACCTCCCTGCTTGTCTGATCTACCCCTTTCACTTGGCTGCACAATTGCGCAAGCAGCAAATCCAGGTAGAGCCCAAGCAGCATGTGTGGCACTGGCACAAGAGCGCTGAGAGCAGGGAGAGTGCCTAGGAAGAACTGAATCGGCAGAGAGGCTCCCCTGCTGCCATCCCTGACTCTGCCAGCTACCCCTTCTCCTTGCTATACCAGGCTGCAGAGGTGTCCTCCACTCTGCCCATGAGATTCCAATGCTGATACAGCAGCATCACAGGTACTTGTTCGGGTAACTGAGAGAAAAGGCAGCCTTCAGCCTTGTGTTCTGGGATTCCCTTCCAAGCAGGGACCCCGTCCTGGATGAAGCATGGGGAGTCCTTCTCCCCCCCATCCCCCAGCACACTCCCAGTCCTGCCGGCCAAGGAGGACAGACAGTGCCCCCTTTGGAACTTGCTATGGCCATGGTTACATGTGCTGACTTGATATCGTAAGGCCACATGGGTAATTATTTAACTGCCAGTGGAGCATTTGCGAGTTCCGCCAGCATAGCCAGTGCAAAGAGTTTCTCTTGGGCAGGCACTGGGAATGGGGTTACTAGTGAGTGTGTGTCCCTTGGCTCCCTTTGCTATCGACTGCATATTCACACCCACAGAATGCACCTGGGAGCCCTGCTCATTGAGGGCCGGTAGTGTGTATATTTAGGAGAGTGCCATGAACTTCTGCTCTGACATTGTGTGCTGTAGGCAGAAATGCTCCCAGGGGGAGCTGTCAACTGTGCCAGGCCATGCAGACGTCTCCTCTTGCCCTATAATGGCCCCCCCTTCTCACTTGGGAGAGTTGGAGAGATTGGCCTAGAGACCTCTAATTGGCGCCCCACAGGGAGCCGGCACAAGAGCTCATCTCGCCCACTTCCACACAGCCAGTACCCCTCTGCCACAACTGATTCTTCATCCTCATCTGCCCATTCAGTAGACCCAGGCACAGTGCACACAGTCCCATCCCACCTGCCACTAGTGCATGTACTCCGCCACTTCTCAGAACAAGTATACAGTTGTAGCAACACTGGGGGAAGCCAGTTCAGTATAAGAAGACTTCAAAAAAAAAAAAAAAAAAAAGGAGGGGGGGGGGCGGTTAAGCTCGCCCAAAGACAAAAGTGTAGTGCTAAGTGGATTTTATAGCCCACTCAGCACAAAGAAAATTTAGAGGCAACATAGCCTAGTATGAAGCCCAGAGGTAATAAAACCTCATATCAGTTATATGGGAGAAGTGGTCATGTAACACACTGAGAGAAGTGGAGATAGGGCAGATGAAAGGGAGAGAGAGAGAGAAGCCCTGAACCAAGAGTTTAAGCTAACAACTATTGCCAAGTGATCCAACACAAAGGTCTGATCTGTGTTCATTAAAAGTCTGTAAATATCTTCTCTCTCTCTCTCTCTCTCTCTCTCTAGAATATAGACTCAGGGCCTAATCTTCCCTTTGTAGTAAAAAATGGTGCATAAAAGGAAAAGATTGATCCTCAAATCACCCCTACAGCGAAATTTGTAATTACCTTAGTTTTCATCATATTCACACTCATTTGTTAAGTGAGCAGCAGTCAGTGGGTGTAGTTTCAATATTGGTGTATGGGCTATAGACTCATGTATGCCCATTGGCTGGAATATTGAGCCAAATGCTTAGCTGGTGTAAATCTGCATATATTAATTGAAATAAAATCAGAGCCATTCCTATTCAGACCAGCTGAGGATCTGGTCCATTGTACTCACTGATATACACGCTGGAAATTCATGGCATGGCAGAAAAAAGGTTGTGAGTAAATAATATGAAAAAATAGACTCTTGTCATCCTACCCAATGGGCCCCTTGCATACAGACAGTTCAAGCAGGGAGAACACATCACCTCTTCTCCTACCACCCACACTGGAATATCAGGAGAGGCACCACCTCCAAGTTTAGCAAGATTACCTAATGACCTCACTGAGATATGGCCATTTAGCATAGAGTCAATGCCTCTATCTCCAGGAATGGGGCAGAGCTGGGCAGCCATAGAGCAACTCTACTAACAATGCCATATCTCTCAGGATTTGCTGACTGCTCTATGGGTATGGAGTCTGAGTGGATTGTGGAATTGCACCCAGGCCACACTACAGACATGGAGCAGCGTGGTCAGGATTTGGGCCCTAAAGAATATAAATATAATTGTCCATCTTCTTCACCTAATTTTAACCTCTGAAACCTTTTGCCATCTGCACTGTAATAAAGGAGGATCCGAAATTTTGTATAATATTGCAGGTTCACTGGCTCACAACACTGTCATAAGCATGTCTTCTGGTTTGTATTTCTTTCCTCTCTTGACACCCCAATATTCCTTGAATATTCCAGCCCTACAGCTCTAGGAGAGTGCATTCACAAATATAAATATAATTGTCTAATTAATTAATATTAGTCTTTTTTTAAAGTTGCTGGGATGTGGTAGGTTAGCGTTATCATTAGTAACATATTTCACATAATCAATCATCCTTGATCAAGATGTGGCCAAGGGCATGTCTAAACATTCACATCTTGGAAGACAAAGTCTGAGATACCATTATTATATAGGCAATCAAAGCAAATCAGCTGTCTTTAGGGGATGTTGGCCTGGGTGTAACAGAGAAAAAGAGACAGGCAGGCACAGGCAAAGTAGCAGCTAGAAAGGCTGGAAACGGCTTGAGAGCTAGTAGAGGAAAAGGAACTTCTGTAACGGCTGGAGGAACAATTGGGAGGTCCCAAAAGAGGTGTTGGAATAGACCACAAGGCCAGGGGAGAATTGAAGAGAGCCTGGAAAATGTTTTCTGATTAAGCTGGAGAATGAAAGAGATTAAGAAAAGCCAGTGCACTGCAGGCCTGAAGTTCACTTAGGGCTATTCAGTAATGTTCTGACTTTGGAAACAGAGCTAAATCTAAACCTCAATCAAAAGCTCTCTGAACAAATCTTAATCTGAAGGTACATGTTTCTGATGAGAAAAGAATGCAAAGCCATAGCAGAGTCATTAGCAATCAGACAAGCCAGTGGGTTAAATATATACCGTATGTTTTGCCTTATTCAGAACTTTTATTTCTGCCAGAAACCATATCTTGGTTATTACTACATTTTCAATCTGACTCCATCAACACTTCAACAGAGGTTACTGCTGTAACATCAGGTGCTTAAAAATTTGACACATGAAAGGTGCCACTTATAAAAAATGACAGCCACTCACCAACCTAGTGGGACTTTATCAGGTGGTGAGATATGCCAAAAGGGAAAAAAATCAGGAAGGTTTATCAGTATTCAGGGCTGCAGTATTTCCCAATATATATTCTCTGACTGTTGTTTATGCAGTTTTGAAAGATGTTACAGGACTGTAGTTGAATTAATAGGAATGTTAGAAGCATTTTTCAAAATTAGATGGATGCAATTATGTACACAACTACCACAACTGAATGTGCATATGCCCAGTTAAGTCTAACTAGCTATTTATGTGTACAATTAGCTGATATGTGCAATCACTGTACTTATGCATGTAAATCAGGCACACAACATAACATTTGTGTGTTGATTATTATACATCTGTGCCTACTTTGGTGAGGAAAGGAGCCCTAAAAATGTCCACAAAGGCCAGGAACTTCAAATTTTAAGATGCCATTTACCTCAGATAAATAACAGTTTAGAGTCAGATTCACAGGAAAATACATGTTTAATTTTATTAGTACAAATATAGGCCCAAGTTTTCAAAAATGGGTACCTAACCTCAGGCATGTAAGTAAGTGACATGTTTTTTCAGAAGTCAATAAAAGCAGCAGATACTTAGAACATCTTAAAATCAGGCCACTTTTATTAAAGTACCTTATTTTAAATACCTAAATTTGAAAATGTTTGTCTGGAACAGTCCCTGGAAGGAATCCCTTCAGTATGTTAACCCCCTTAGGGTCACACTCTCTCACTGGGATAAGCACCTTGGTTTCATTGCCTCCTGGGACTAAACCTCGGAGCCTTCAGCACCCCTGCTTCAATCCATGAGCTTCCCTCTATGAGTCCACCTGAATAGGACACCTGGGAAAGACTTACACACCAAAAAGGAGCAATGGACCCCTGACTTCCTGATTCTAGAGTGACTCTCAGCCAGCGTTGTAAAAACAGAAGGATTTACTACATGTCTGGAACACAGCATAGAATTAGGTTAATATAGAGAGTTACAGCAAGGTCCATCTGGATCAGTCCTGAGCCCAGATTCCTCTGACCCCCTTTAGAGTCCCAGTCCAGAAGAGTGTCCTGTTCCAGCGCCCCACACGTAACAACCCCCAAGGCCCCCACCGCTGCTCTTTGTTCTTGTTCCCAGGCAAACACCTGACCATCGTCCTTAGTCCATTTGTTCTCCAGCTTGTCACAACTGGTTGGCTTTCTGCAGAGGGTGGTCCCCCTTGTCATTAGTTGCTAGATACCAAATGGCCGGGCCCAGGCCTCAGACAGCTAGGCAACAGTCACACCTGGATCTCTGGGTCTTTGCAAGAGTAAACAACCTTTTCACCACACCTAGTTTAACCATGCAACACATAGAGGAAACTGAGGCAAACACCATATTCACACATAATATTATTAAAAATTCCCACTCCGTCACAAGTAGCAAAATCCTTGGGTGGCTTAATGCTGCCGTAATGGCTCCACCATTATCTCCTTTCCCCTGAGTCAGAGAATGTGACTAAGGAAAAGATGGCAGGAAGAAGTGGAGGGACTGATATGGTGGCAGGCCCTTATACGGTCATACAGGAGGGGAGAGCCACATTCCTTTCTCTCTGTACTTTAACACAATGAGCTCTCACAGTCTGGTCCTTTGTGATTAAATTTTGTGTCCCTTCCATATACAGAATAGGTGATATTTCTCCCCATACAAATCCCAGTGAAGCCAATGGATGTGTTTCCATTGTTTTAAGAGGGAGCAATCCTGGGCACATACTATATGGGCCCCTAACATATCATATTTTTGAGTGTGTGTGTGTGTATATATATATATATATATATATATATATATATGTTTTTTCCCATGTACAATCACCACAACTGCACAGGTAAATTGATAATCTGCATGTGCAAATGACTAGATACGTGCCCAACCATCTGTGCACATGAATATATGAACACACACAAACATACATGGACAGTGAACTTCATAAAAATCAGACCTTTAATAATTTCCCTCACTTTCAGGGATTTGCTTTTTTCCTTTCTCTTGGCATCTTGACCTATTTCTTGCTAAATATTTTTCAGCATATTGGCTTTCATGGTCTACAGCTTCAAGAACTTTGGCTTCCCTGTCTAAGAATTTCGCAACTACATCACTGGGTGTGTGTTGCCTTGTCTCTGTATAATTGTAGTAAGCCAGCATATCATGTTTTATATACTGTAATTAAACTGGATAAGGCTTTACATGCTTTCCAGTAATGTAATATATGCTAATATTACTAATATTATAAAATGTAATTGTTTCAGATTGGTGGAATGGCTTTATATCATGTTGAGAAAAATCTTTAACACTTTTAAAATGTTATGAAAAAATACATGGCTCTGTTTCTATATACATTTTTACAGATTTGGGGCCTAATCCTTCAGCAGGATCTCCTAGAACAGATCCCTGCATATATATTCATGTTAAATACTTTTTTTAATGGCAGATTAATGTGACCCAGATCAGAGTATGGGATAATCTGGGCCTGTCTGTGGCCCTGATTCTGTATTAGGATTAGATATCACAAAACCTCTGCCTTAATGCAGAGCCTCATTAAAATCAATGCTGTATCGACATTAATAAAAAAAGTATTTTAAAAAAGTGTCACAAGTCAGTAGTCCGAATTTAAAACTAAGATCTTTCTCTATTGTCCCAAGAGTAGAGCAACTCGGGGCTCAATAATATTTTGGACATGTAAATTTATTTAAATGAAGGTTGGAATTAGAAAAACAGCCAATTAAAAAAAAATATTAAAAAGCAAGCAAATATTGTCTAACCCATAGTTATATTGTTAATAAAAATCGCTCTAAATTATTATAACTTGTAAGAATTTTAAAAAGCCGAATGTGTTCACACTACTTAGGCAGTGAGTTGATTTTATTTAATTTGTTTAATTATTTATTTGACTTTCCTTAGTTTGGGCAATGAAAATAGATGGTTCCGTTTCATATCTGATATAGTAATTTCCCTATCATTTCTGATGCATTAGCAAAATGCTGAAACAATGTTAAAACACTGCAGATAATGTTACTTCTTGTTGCTTTTTCTTTTCTTTTTTTGTATTAATTTAATTTCCAGTGGCTTTTAAAATAAACAAAACATTGCTGTAGGTATTAAATTTTTGAAAATTTTGTCTTACTAAACTTAAATTCAGGGACAAATTTGATGTGATAGAATTCCTTTAAAGAGCTCAACTATCATAATCAGCAGAGTAATAGATTTGCTTCATAATTCTGACCCCTTACACTCAGCAGTAGTGATCAGACACTACTCACCTTGATCTCTTTAAGTTCCAAAATGTTAACCTGATCTTCTAAAAGAATCAAGAAAAAAAAATCTTGGCTACTATATTCTCTTTTCATGTTGCTGCTAATCCTCCCTATGGTGTTTCAAAATATCTATCTGACCAGACATTTACAAAAAAAAAAAAAAAAAAAAAAAAATAGAAAGGTCCTCCAATAGAGGAACAATATTTACAATTAAATGAATAAATTCTGATACCTACCATACAATCTTTCTGTTTTGACAATTTTAACTAATAAGGCAAGTTATTCAAATTCCTTCCACTCAAACTGCTCTGATACTGGTGACCAGTAGTCAACCTCTTAATGGTGTTTTCCCCTTTTCCAGTAGTAGTCAAGAAAATAAATGAGGTAATCAACAACGTTTTCCCCTAAATCATTCAAGTCCAATGTTATCAAACTCTAATAACTTTATGGATGTTTACTCTGGCTACATCAGCACCAAACTGCTCTCATATAGTTGGTCCACAATTCTGCTAGTTCAAATTATATTTCTCCCTAAGTTTACAAGCCAAGTGAGGTAGAATCACCTACACACTATCTGACACACTCCTTTTTATAATGTCATCGTAAGAAAATGTGTTCTTTAGTTACAAAGCTACAAACTCATTAACCACAAAAGAAAAGTCACAGCATTTTAGTCCTGTGGTCTTTCTCTTTCTTTCTTTCTTTCTTTCTTTCTTTCTTTCTTTCTTTCTTTCTTTCTTTCTTTCTTTCTTTCCAATGAGAGTCCACAGGAGTTGTCTGGCTATACCAAAAGAAGGACAGGAGACATTTGACATGGTTTTAATCAGTCCACAACTTTATTATTAGATGTCTGGGACTACCTGGCAGATAAGTGTACAGTGCAGGTAACCCCATGTTTATTCTGTAATTACCCAGGGGGCTTCCACCAGTTCCCCCTCTTTTTCCATACAGATCCCTCAAGCCAATCCATTGTTGGCAACTTACCATCCACCCCCCCCCCCCCGGTAGGAAGCTTAAGATGGGCTATAAAAAAGTGGGGGTTGGATCCCTGATGTACCAAACATTGGAGTCCCCAACCCTCCTTTCTCTCCAACCCCCCAATTCGTTCCTTTAACGAACACCTCTTTTTAAGTCCTTTTCTAAGCCATTTATCCGATCACTGTATACCTTTCCTATGGAGTACCTGCACTGGACATCTGCCCTACACTTAAATAATGAATTGCTACATACAGCTTACTGCCCTTCATGCCATGCATGAACAAAGCCCTTCCTGAACCCGCTGTGGGGAAGGCAAAAAAAGAAAAAACCCAACTGCACTTAGACCAATATGGTGGTAACGGAAAAATTCCTTCCCAGACCCCCTAAAAAAGGGGTGGCTAGCATAATGCCCACAGCAGGTCTTGACCAAACCTGGTATTTCACCACCTAAAGGAGAGGGAGTATAGGTGCTGCCTCAGCCTGCTCCATGTAAAAGGGGGCTCCAGGCATAGGACTGCCCCTCATCCCCTTTTGCAGCAGTTTTTCTTCTTCCCTCTTCCACATCCAGCCATAAAGCACTGTTCCCTCCATTCGACCAGCCAGATAAATTCCCTCCCACTCCCTGGCTAAAAGGTGTGGTGCTGTCATTTGTAGCTTTCTATAGTAATAAACAGTTGAACTAATTTCACTGAGGACCTCAAGACTGGCCTAGTTAAATTCTAGGCTGCATGGAGGAAGCAAGTGGGTCTGTCTTCACTAGACAGAAGACATGTTGCTTGGCATTTGTAATGTAAATAATTTGGGGCCAGATCAGCTATCCCAATTTACAGCTGCAGATCTGATCCTTTGTGCCACAAACAAAAATGTTCCAAACATTGCTACACCTTTGCCAGTAATGCTGTTATGGGACCTATTTCAATCAAGTCTTGACAACGCCTCCCTCTGCACTGGTGTATTTCACAGTGTTGCCATGCCAGTATGGATGGGACCAACAGGTGTTGCAGTCAGTCCTACCAGCTTCAGCTTATAACGATGCACTACACCTCTTCAGGAATCATTCAACCCTCTTGACTGTGTCACTCAGCAAAACTCCAATTCCTTTTTCTGGGCCGAACAATAACTGCTCACCAGGTGAAATTCCTTGGGGGGGCAGGGGGAGAAATAGACAGGACACAATTAATACAATTTATTAGTATTCTTATATATTATTAATATTTCTGTAGCACCTAGGATTCCCTGTCTTGGATCCAAGACCCCACTGTGCTAGGCACTAGACAAACAAAAGAAAAAGGCCATCAATGCCCCAAAGAGCTCACAATTTAAATAAATATATAATGCAATTTTATAAATGTATGGAAAATATGGCCCAGCTAAATTCCAGTATTCTGAAGAGTGTGCAAATTACTGTGTCTGGTGGGGCAGCTCTGCTGGAAAGAGGATGAAGCCCAGGGTATTGTCACCTGCCTTTCCACAACGATCTGTCTTGGGGTTCATCTATGAATTCCATCACAGCTCCTGGTCCTGCTCTTTTCCTGAGCCCTCTATTTTTTTCTCTTATATCTGTCTTGGTGACTTGGTGACTTGCTACATTATATCTATATCTAGTTAGCTAGCTATCCAAGAAAAGACTTGCTACATTATATCTAATCTATATAGATATAGATATATACAAGAAGATTTCATGTTAATGGAATCCAGGCAATAAAATTGATCCTGTAAGTTATACAAATAACAAACAACAATACTGAACAGGAAAAGAACTGGGAAAGAAAACTAACCAGTCTCTTCTCATGTAAAAAAAAATGAACAGCAAGGAGATTTTGATATTAAAAAGATGCTACTTTGGAGAACTACCTGGAGCATCCCCCATTCACCAGATAACTATGTAAGATAAAAAGGAGGAACATTCCAATGGTACCAAGTTTACAAATATAATAACTAGGCAAAGCTGCTCACACCACTAGAAGGAAGTGTTAAGCCTCAAGTTTTCCACCAAGTGAACTTCCAAATATTACCAGTCCTCTCCCTATCCCAAACAGACAATCAGCAAGCATACAGAGGAAATATGGCTGGGCCAGAAGAACTCTCCTGGAAAACTTTGACCTGGATACACAAAAGGAGTTAGGCACCTTAGTCCCAGTTTCAGATGCCTAAGTCCCATTTTGGGACTTCTGAGATGCACATAACTCCCACTGAACCCAGTAGGTTCCTAAACTCACTAGGCACCTAAGATTTTGCAGGGTATAAGTTCCCTAGAGTTAGGGTTTCTGTCTTTGGGCATGTGCACTAAAGCCTCACTCTAGATGTCTGGATGCCTATCTCCTGTGTAAGCTTCAGAGTGATTCACAACTGTGGGAAGATAGGTGTTCAAATTGCAATGGAGGACCCAGTCTAGTAGGCATCTTTTGAGCACACTTATGGAATTAGGACCATCAGGCAAGTTTACACAAAACAGCTGGAGGGTGGGGGAAAATAAATAGAAGGAGGAGCTCCCTCATAACTTTTAGCTCAGAGGTTAAGGCACTGACCTGGGATGCGTGAGAACCACACTTTTAGTCCCCCCTTTACGTGAGGGGATATCCCATAGTCTAGTGGTTCAGGCACTCACCTGAAAGGTGATAGAACCCAGGTCAAATCTTTTCTTGTTCTCAGGTGGAGGGAGGACTTGAACTAGGGGTCTCCCATATCTCAGGTGAATATCCTAACCATTGAGCTAAAAGCTGAGGGAGGGCCTTCTTCCTCTCCCCACCCTGAGCCTGGCTTCTTGCTAAAATGGTGTAAGTGCCTAACTGCAGAGAGGGATCACAGCTGGGAATTGCTATAGGGAGACAGGCACAAATGGTGAATCCCCCTTCCAGCTCACATGGGACTTACATGACACAAATGCTGTCTGCAACATTAGAACCACACCAGATAAAAGGAAAGAAGTTGCAAGTATTCAATAAATGTATGATTTCACCCAGGCCGGGACTTTTTCTAACAAATGCCAAAATAATAAAAACAGCCCTAGGCAATAATGGTTTTACATTTTTTGGTATTGCTTGACTCCTAAACCCACAACATTTCAAGAAAAGTTGCACCAAACCAAAGCCCCAAAAGGCCTATACCTACAGGTGCTGAGATAGATAGCTCTTGGAGGTGCTGAGGACTTTCATAAATTTCCATTAATTTCATTGGGCCTAGAATAGGATTAAGCAGAACTTCCTTGGATTGAGAAAAAGGAACTTTACTCTTCTGCTTTAATTTGGTTTTCATTCAAAATAATTTTATCAAACTGAATTATGAATTCCTCTTGAATTCCTCTGATGCTGGCAATAATTCCTCATCCTTCGGGCCCTGAAAAGTTCATATAACAAACAACATGGTATTTTCTCCAGAGGGCAATTTCTATAAGACCTTTTCCCCTTCACATTTCCTTGCATTCTATGTGTTCCAAACATCTCTGGAATGGTCTGTTGCAGCCACTTGCAGAACTGTTTTCGAGTTGTCGCTATGCCAGTCATGACAGACTTTAACACTAACTTGCAACAATTAAGATAAATTAATTATTTCTTTGCTACATATTTAATTAACTCTAACTCTCTGAGAGAAAGAGAGAGAGATTTATAATACTAATACAATCTAATTGTTCCCTCAGACTGTAAGAGTAATATATGTCTGAGCAAAAAGTTCACTGAACTCAATATAAAAAGCTCAAGTGATATGTGCTCTTCAATGGTGAATATAAAAGTCATATTTTTTATTTGTGTTGATTCAGTATTACTTAACATATTGCATCTCTCCTGATTCTTTTTTTACCATGGAGTTTTTCATCTCACCTTGTTCTCTGTCTATTCTTCCTGCCTCTCTGAAATGGTAAGAATTCAAATTCACTGAGCCCTGATTCAGGAAAGAATTGAAGCAATTGTATAATTTTAAATCATAGAATCATAGAATATCAGGGTTGGAAGGGACCTCAGGAGGTCATCTAGTCCAACCCCCTGCTCAAAGCAGGACCAATTCCCAACTAAATCATCCCAGCCAGGGCTTTGTCAAGCCGGGCCTTAAAAACCTCCAAGGAAGGAGACTCCACCACCTCCCTAGGTAACGCATTCCAGTGCTTCACCACCCTCCTAGTGAAATAGTGTTTCCTAATATCCAACCTAGACCTCCCCCACTGCAACTTGAGACCATTGCTCCTTGTTCTGTCATCTGCCACCATTGAGAACAGCCGAGCTCCATCCTCTTTGGAACCCCCCTTCAGGTAGTTGAAGGCTGCTATCAAATCCCCCCTCATAAATGCCTGAGTGTCCCTATTGATTACTCACATGCTTAAAATTTTGCACATGTTTAAGTATATTTGCTGGATCAGAACCTTAATCAAAATAATGTAACTTAAAGGAAGGTAGTTAACCAGTCCAGTACCTTATCAGTTAGGATGGGATCAGCTCTTCCTGCTCCCTATTTCCTTTGGGCAAATTATATAATCTATTTGACAGTTCCTATCTCAGAGAAATCTTTCAACTTTCCTCATCAGGACATGTGGCAATACATTCATTAATGCTTGTAGTGGGCTGAAATACTACAGTGATGAGTGCCACAGAAAAGCTGATCATAAATTAAACATACATTTTGATAGGTACAAATTAATGCAGTCTCCTTTTTTTATTTTTGGAAATTGAGGTTTAAAACTTGTGGAGTATTTAGAAATGGGTTAAGTGATCTTAATTTGGTCTCTAGTGGGAATTTATCTATATTTAAACCAAATAATCTATGATCAAACAGTATTACTCTAGTCCGACCCTTAGCAAAGAATGGGAATAGTTGTTTGATATAAGTCATTACTAAAGTATGTCAACAGCACAGCAGTGTAGAAAAGTTTCCACAAGCACCTGCCTTTATTTTATTTGCATGGCCCTAATTAGTGCTATTAGTCTCCGACTACCAAATAATCAAATGTATATATTAGTGCTGGTCAATTTTTTCCCCATCAGATACCTTTAATGGAAAATGTTGTTTGGTGGAAAATTGGGTTTCAACTAAATGATTTTTCTTCTAGAAAACTGTATGTTTTTATGGAAAAAAACCATGAAAACCAAAATATTTCAATTCAGATATTCCACCACAGTGACTCATGAGAGTTTATCTCCTATGAAGCATGATGGCCATGGGACTTCTATGATGCACTGCTTCCTCTTATCAAGGTGACAGACCATGGAGTATCATGGGAGATGTACTCCAGCCAGTGATCCTGGCCTATAGAGTAGAATGCAGGCATGAGGCATGTGAACAACTCCTCCTAAGAAGTAATACAGTGGCATTTCCAAATCAAACTATTTTGGCTTTAGCCAAATATTTTGGATTTCAATTTTTCTATGTAGAGTTCATCAACATTTTCTACACAAAAAATTCTGGCTAGCCCTCAAAACTCTTTCTTTGAAACTGCTAATTTTTTACTGACTATTCAGAACAGCTAGGAACTACTTCATGATATTACATATTGCAAGTTATCTTTTTGTAATGCACACACATCTGCATTAAATTGCATTACAGAAAAACATAATTTGCAATATTTAATCTAATTAAGTGTTTCCTAACTGTTCCAAAGTCAATTAAAAACAACAACAACCAAGTGTGTATGTGTGTATACATATACATATATATATATACACACACTTGTTTATATATATATATATATATATATATATATATATATATATATATATATATATATATATATATATATATATATATATATATATATAAATCTTAATCTCTGTCTGTAACTGTAGACAGCATTACTAATAAAAATGTATTATTTGGAACAATAATGTTATCAGTTTTTAAATATGTTGTGTGAATAATATTTTACAATGTCCAGTTTTGATTATGTACCGTTAATGTTAAAATGCAATGGTCCTGCTAAGTAAGGCATTTATGTAAAATCTTGTCCATGACATGTAGAGAGCCTGACCTCCTATTTCCTTGCTCACCACTGTTTAATCCCACTGAACCTCAAGCTCTTAATTAAAAACAAAGATGGATATGCCTTGGTGTAAAAGTTATTTTCATTTCTATCTGAGTGCACTACAGACAGTGATTTCCTGTATAGTAGGGCCAGGTGGAGGCTTGGAGGTCACCTCTGTGTAGCAGCGTGTGCCTCTCAGATCGATGAGAAGCCCATGTTGCTGACTTCCTCAGTGACCAGATGGGCCAAGTCCTGCAGAACATTCCACAGCCATTACTCTGTGCATCAGGCTGTGCAACTGATTTCAAGATAACAGACAAGAAGGAAAGGGTTGTCAGGCCTGACTGCCTCCTGTCAGTGTAGAGGGCTTGGAACAGTGTAATTCAGCAATTTTTTGTCAATTTGGGAGAGGGGGGAGACCTGACAGGGTGATTCTTTACTTGTCATGCAGTACAAAGGTACAGTGGGAATCCATTCACTAGCTCCAGAGATGTGACTGGACTGGATATAGCAGGACGTCATGATACATGGCTCAATTTTACAGGCAGCTCTCTCTGTGAGGTTTTAGTCTTGTAGACAGGGGGGAGGTTGAAAGAGTGAAATGAAAAAGGTGGTGGGTTTGTTTTTGTTTGTTTTTACAGTTCATTCATTTAAAACAAAAATAATGTTTTTGCTCTCCAGGGAACCAATGCCTGACAAAAGAAAGGAGGCTATTCAATAGAGGCTGGCTGGCAAACACTGTACATAAGTACTTGCAAACATTGTTTTGCACAATGCCATGAAATTGCTGTGACAGATTCACACCATTTTTCACAAATATTTATAACAGTGATTTTCATTCTCAAGAAAGTTCATAGGAACTGAAAGTCTCTGTAAAATGTACACGAATGTGTTCATGTGAGGGTTCACAACAGAAGTATTCATTCATTCATCTTGTAATGTCTTCAATTTTCCTCCTCCTGTTTATACAAAATCCTATGTGACTCCCGTGACCTATCACACAACAAATAATTTAAGACACTGTTGGAGTGAATTGTTTTAGAACCAATCATAGGATGAAATATATCTGCCTAAAATATTAGGCTGAATTATTTTGGATAGCAAATAACTTTCTAAAAGTCTGTCCGTTTATTGGTAATGTTCAAACAGAAAAAAGGGGGAAATTAACTGCATATATTTGCAACAAACAGTTTATCCTGCTCTACTGTAGCCAGTGATACTAAGCAGAAGCAAAGAAAGAACAGTTATGTTTAATGTCAAAACAAAGGGCCTATTCCTGCAGAAGTACAGACATGCCCTCAACTCTCATTGAAGACTTAGGGAGTCGAGGGCCCTTTTCTGCTTGCGGGATCAATTCCAAAACCAGTATAATTGTATTTTATGAGAGGGAGTTAAAATCCCTTAATCAAATATGTGGCAAATACACCATTAATTATATTTCACAAAGAAATAGAAAATAGTTTATCTGGACTTTAGTAGTTTTTACTTGCGTAGAACACTCCCCTGAGACGGGATATACTTAATTGGGAAATCCACATTCTTGGGGAATTTTATAGGGAACTCAATTAAGGCCAATGTTATTTAAGGCCTGATTTTTTAAAAAAAAATAGAGGCCTGATTGCATTCACATTTTGAATGTGTATCTGCTTACCTAGACTGGAATAGTGTGTGAAACTTGGGTATTTTTATGCAAGAGCACAGATAGATACCTATCTAGCCATTTGTCCATGCAAACGCTCACTATGTACCTGGATATGGACCTTCTCTCTCTTTTTTTTTTTTTTTTTTGAAACTCAGATCTTTTATGGCAAAAATTTCTCTTCAATTGGGACACCAGAAGGTGATTAAATATTGTTCAAAGGGTGATAGCAGGTCATTGTGATGCTAAGAGATGGTGCTTTGTTTTCCCACAAAAGACCTCTGCCAGTGTTGGTCCAACAAAACAACACTGATTTAATTTTCCTTTATAGGCTCTTTCATTGTTTGAAATGACTCTCTCTTCAGACTGGCAGTATCATAAGACTTTCATTTCAGCATTTTAGCTGAAAAAAAAATCATTTTGACTTTTTTCTCTGGCAGACCTGTGTCACCTTTATCTCTTTAATGAGCCAACAGGTTTGATGTGAGCAAAGTAATTTGAGAACCGTTGAGAACAATTTCAGGTAGGAAACAATGTCTTTTAATTGGGATTTCCACTTAACTGAGATGAAAGACCATTGATTAGGGTGTCCCGATTAAGGAGATTTCATTTGTCTAGGGATATACTTGTGTATAAAATACCTGCTACCTACCCATGGCTGTTATTAGCAGAATGTTTGCAAATGGAAATTAGGGGTGGTAGGCAGAATTGGGCCTGTGCTTAAGTAGTGATATGAAGGCAAGACCCATCTGGATTCAAACTTGAAGATATTTTACTATTTAGAAACACTAGACTTTTCACTAGTGTTATAGCACCCATATGCTTGATTCTGATGTCACTTATCCCAGATTTTCATCTGTTTAAACTTTACTGGGATAAACTGTGTTCTCGGGTACACCAGTATAAATTGGGAATAATTCTACTGACTTTAGTTCAGATTTGCACCTATGTAAAATTATGGGGGGAGGGATAGCTCAATGGTTTGAGCATTGGCCTGCTAAACCCAGGGTTATGAGTTCAAACCTTAAAAGGGCCATTTAGGGATCTGGGGCAAAAATCTGTCTGGGGATTGGCCCTGCTTTGAGCAGGGGGTTGGACTAGATGACCTCATTATGTCCCTTCCAACCCTGATATTCTAATTGAGATCAGAATTAGGCTGCTTGACTTTAATAGTTAGCACTGATTTACATTTGTATAAATGATGGAAGAAATTTGCCCCATTGTCTCTAACTCATACTATCAGACTACTGCATGTTGTAATTAGTGCAAAATATAAATCAACACTCTAATCAGTAAAACAATGCCCAATGTATATTTTCATTTGGCTCAGTATCTTTATCAGTTACATAGGATAAAACCATGAATCAGGAAGCACTGATCAGCAATTACCATTTAAATCACATGGTTTAGGAATTGGTTATATCATCATAACCATGAAAATCCACATCCGGCAATAAGTTATTATATATAACCTTAATTATTTGTTTTCATTGCTTCATAAAAAATTAGCAACCTCCAGACTGTAAATCCTGATACCCATTTCCAGTGCAGACTGAAAAAGTTATCTTGGGTCTAATGGACTAAACACTTCAGGCAAAGTTCATTCACATGGACAGAAGAAATCTTTTCTTGATGTGCTGCTCTAATTAACTTCATGATAATCTCAAGTGATTTCTAGTTTAACAAATGTATGATTCCATCAAGTATCAGTTTCTGATATAGTAAGGACTTGTTTTGAGAAGGAGGAAAGTTTTACAGGAAATGCCAAAAAATTAACATAATCATTTTGACAGAGAGTGGAAGTCAGGGACATTTTGTACTCTTTACTGCTCAGTTGTTTTTATGGATATTCCATTCTTATGGGTCTGTATAGTGTAGTGAGAAGAAACTTTCTCAATCTAGCTTTTTATTAATTGGTTAGCGGACCTTGAATCTGTTGTTTGGGGAATTAACTAGAATTCATTTAGATTGAGCAAGAATCTCTATTCTGAATTTGACCTGATTGTTACAGGTGTTAGAGCGGAAGAACTGAAAAATAATCCTAATGAGTTTCACAGTTGGTTTCAGACTCTGATGCAGCCAGGATCTATGTAGAGACTTTTGGAATAGAGACATTGGTCCAGATATTCAGATCTCAAAAAGTGTTGCATCCAGCATGGTTGAATTCTTTATTAGACTTCATCTTCATTGATAAAGAGGAACTGATCCGGGAACTAAAAATGAAAGGTAATTTAGGTACAAGTGATCATTACTTCATCATATCTGTAATGTATAAAAACAATAAAGACTTAATCAGGGATATATATATATCCCTCTGTGTGTGTGTGTATATATATATATACACACACACACTCGGTGCAGAGGTGACACATTGGGGGGGGCATGGAGGGTCAAGTGCCCCCCCAGCAGCCACCTGGGCAGGGAGAGCGAGAGGCGGAGCTAGAGCCTCTCCATCCACTCTGGAATGCTACCGATAGCAGCTGCCTGGGAGAGAACCTAGCTGTGGTGGCAGCAGGCTGCCCCCTTTGGCTTCCAGGGACAATGGCCAAGCGAGCTGGAGCCCCCACGAGCCCGGGCAGGGAGCGTGCTGCCACTCCTCCCCAGCCAGGCTCTTTCCCCACACTGAGCATGCCGGGGGCTGGGGGGAGACGCTCTAGCTTGCTCAACCCCTGTCCTTGGAAATCAAGCCTGGGCAGAGAATGGGCTGTCGCTGCTGCCCCTCCCCAGCCAGGCAGTTGGCTAATCTGCATGGAGTAGCAACCGGGGGTGGCTCTGTCCTGCTCCCTTCCCAGGCCTGGCTGCCAGGACAATAAGAAAGAGTTTTCCCAAGTATATTAGAAACGAAGAGAACCCTAACAGTGGTATTTGTCCATTACTAGGTGGAAATGGTAGAATTATCAATAATAATGCAGGGAAGGCAGAAATGTTCAATAAATATTTCTGGACCATATTTGGGAAAAACAGATGATGTAATCATATCGTGATAAAACACTTTTTCTATTCCACTAGTATTTCAGGAGAATGTTAAACAGCAACTACTAAAATTAGTCATTTTTAAACTCAGCATGGCCAGATAAATTGCATCCAAGAGTTTTAAAAGAGCTGGCTGAGGAGCTCGCTGGGCTGTTAAACTTGATTTCCAATTAATCTTGGAATACCAAGGAAGTTCCATAAGATTGGTAGAAAGCTAATATTGTGTCAATATTTAAAAAGGGTAAATAGGATGACTCAGGTAATTATAGGCCTATTGGTCTGACATTGATCCAAGGCAAGAAAATATAGTGGCTAATACAAGACTCCATTAATAAAGAATAAAAGGGGGATAATGTAATTAGTGCTGATCAACATGGTTTTATTAATAAAATTGTATTTTTTTGGATGAGATTACAAGTTTGGTTGTAATACAATACAAGCATTGATGTAATATACTTAGAGACTTCTGCAAGGAATTTAATTTGGTACTGTATGATATTTGTATTGAAAAATTAGAAAAAATATAAAATTAGCATGACACAAATTAAATAGATTAAAAGATGGCTACCTGATAGGTCTCAAAAGGTGATTGTAAATAGGGAATCATTGTAGAATGGAGTGTTTCTGGTGGAGATGGCACTATGGCATTTAACATTTTTATTAATGACATAGAGGAAAACATATAATAATCACTGAAAGTTTGCAGATGACACAAAAATTGGGAGAGTTGTAAATAATAAACAGAATAGGTCACTGAAATGAGCGACCTGTATAGCTTGGTAAGCTGAGCACAAGCAAACAATGTATGTTTTAATATGACTAAATGTAAATGTATAAGAACAAAGAATGTAGGTCATACTTACAGGATGGTACGCCCTATCCTGGGAAGCAGTGACTCTGAAAAAGATATGGGGGTCATGGTGGATAATCATCTGAACATGAGTTCCCAGTGTGATGCTGTGGCCCAAAAGTCAAATGGCTTTAGTGTAACTCAGACTTAGATACATAGTTTGTCATTTCCAATCCTAATCTCCGTGCTCCAAAGGCAGGTCATGCAGCTGCACATCTAGCAAGGAAGATGTATTTTTTTAGATTAGAAGGTATCACTACATGGTTGGTGGACATATACATTTAAGTATGCCACTGAGTGCTATTTCTGGCATAAACAGATGTGGTGAAATAGCTAATGGAGAAATTATATGTTTTCCTAATTTGCATGCACCCAAAAAAGTGTAATGAAAATTAGAATTGTTTTTTTTTCATGTGCAACAATGTGCAATACAAAGTATAGATCTGTGTGTGCTGTGCCTGCCTCAGTCCAGCACATTGGCAACTGCAACACATAATGATTCCTCTCCGCACTTGCTTTTGAGTGTGCCTATTACATCAGTGTCCTTTTTTTTTTTTTGGAATGTAAGAATAATTCTGTTTCCAAATACTTTTCAATTATACACACAGACACAGACACAGACACACAGACACACACAGACACAGACACACACACACACACACACACACACACACTAGTTTATAAAATTATTATTGAGGCAGTATTGAACCAGCAGATTCTAGCCTCTAAACACATGTGAGTGAAGATGCACTTAGGAAAATATAGCCCCTTATATCAACCTCTTTATGTGTTGTGATTTTACAAGTAGCATGGGAAGTCATATCACTTACTGACCTAACAGTATTATGCACAAGAGCTTGAGATCTTACAGAACCTGCTCCTGGTTTCTGGTTTAACTTGCCTTCACTCTACTGTTGGTACCTCAACCCCAACATCTGGTGAAACCCTGAAGAGGGGCTAGAATAATTAGATCCTGAAAATGTGTATCTAATACTTGCATCCTGTTAATCTAATAAAAGCTCTTACTTTCAACCTTTTGTCATAGATTTATTCCCAAAAGGTAAAGTTAAAGCTTCCAGGGTAATAAATTATGAAACAACCACAGCTCATAAATTAAGCTTTCATGAAAAGCTACTTACAAATAGGAAGTCAAATTAGTCCATATTATGTGATTGTGTTGGCTATTACTTTAAAGTAAAAGGGAAATTAATTATAGGAAAGAATCTGGAAAACTTCTCATATTATTACTGTAGTTACCTGCTGGGATATAACTGAAATGTAGAAGCTTGTTTTTTTAAAAAAGAATTATTTAGAAAGCCAGCGTGGCTGTAGGAATTTAAGATACTTGAATTCGTCAGTCTGGGGACATTATTTTGCTTCCTTTAACCATAGACCCTAGGAAAGCTTCAGTTTAATATTTCACTCTCCTGAACCTTTTTATGATAAACACTTGGGTACAGATCTCTTACAAACTGGTAGAAACGAAATAAATCACTCTCCTTGGCATGCCCCGTGGTCTGCCAACACAGTTAGCCAGCTTCTGCAGATGCCATTCCTGGCATCAAAAACCAGGATCCCGCAGGAAGCAGAAAATGCCAGGTTTCTTCTTCTGTCTGAGAAGGCTGTGTTTGCTGTAGGAGAACCCTCTGTGCTATGATAAATGCTGCTGTGCTGAATCAGTATGGTGGACAGTTTAACTTTGTAACCTTCTTCAAGTTGACAGTTTCCCCTATAGATTGTCTTTGACACAACCTATAACATAGACTGTCAAAACTACTACAGTAAAAGAGATCTGTATTTATTTTACTGCTTAAGACTCCTACCTCTGTGCAGATCACAGGTGTCTTGCCATTCTCCTGGACAATTTCATATGCTTTTTTAGTTGTTGTTGCTTGTCACGTGTAGGGGTTTTATCTAAGGGAGTGCATTCCCTGATTGGCCCTATTCTGTCACCTTGACATTACACATGTGTTTTGAATGCCGGGACCCAGTTTCCACCAATGGTTCAGAACAATACTGAAGTTTCTTGCAGTCTAAGCATTATTGCCATTACATTTACTATCTTCTGAGCCTCTGGAGGAGTTTCTCTTTTCCAGTTTGGGATCTGTTTGCAGAGTAATACTTACAATAATGACAACAACAACAACATTAAGAAAACGTCTCTCATTCTTGCAAGTAAAACTTCACAGGAATGTTCTGGATGTGTTGAAAATATCACCTCTTGGTTTCTGAGCCTGAATACCAAGCACTCTCTTCTTTCAGACTGTGGCTGATTGTGAACATAAAATATTACTTTGAGATCATTTTGATGCCCAATTGGCGCACACAGAAAATGAATGAGGAGGTTAATTCAGACCAGCATCAATATTTAAAGCAGCAACTGATTAGATTGTGAACGGTCAAACAGAGCTGGTTAGAAAATGGATCTTCTGTCCTCTCCCCCACACACCCAAAAAATGGGGGGAGGAGGGGGTTCAAAAAGTCTTTGCCAATCAAGGAGAAAATTTTGAAATTGTTTGAAAAATAAAATTCTGAAAAAATTTCCTTTAGATAAATTCAGAAAGCTTCATTTCAATTTTGACCCATTTTCACTTCTTAATTTTTTGTTTACAATAATCTAAATTTAGAAATAAAGTAATTTTAAAGGATAAAATAAAAATGTTTTGTTCTGAACGTAGCAAAATGACATTTTCAAAACAGTTTTTCCATTTTTTTCTAAATAAAATTTCATCAAAATCAGTAAGATTTCTAAAAATAATAGTTAGGTACCCAGCATCCCTATAGAATGCAACAGGAGAGTTAGGCCCTAAGAATGGAATTCACAAAAGCCAGCAGCACACTGTGTGAGCAGCTGCCTAGATTAGCCAACAGGGAATGCTGAGGAGAAGGGAGTGGCTTAAACCCCACCCCTCAAAGGGAGTTGGGTGCCTAACGGACCAGAGGGAGGCACCACCCTCCACTTGGAATTCATAGTCGTGAACATGGATTTAGCAGCTTAAGCCAGGTCAGCCCTTGCTTCCCTCAAAAAAAAAAAAAAATGAGGAGAAGGTGCTGCTGTCCAATAGCCCAGTGTCTCCCACCTCCCAGATGAGTGCCCTAACCCCTGGGCTATGAGGAACTCTTGGTGGGTTCTCTCAGTCTCTCCTGATGAAGCTGTTCCACTTTGTATAAATACTTAAATATTCATTATGCCTGAGAGAAGATGAGAATGACTGTAAATACATGGGTTTAGGGCATGCATTTGGAAGGTGGGAAGCCAGGTTCCAGTCCCTGCTCAGAGAGTTCTGTAACCACTGAGCTACAGTATATAAGGGGGCACCACAGCCACCATTTCCTCTGGGAGCTGTGCTTTGTGTGGGGCCTGATCTGGTAGACATTTTCGAATGTGACCTCTGAGTATCTACTGCTGAAGGTGGGGGAATGCCTAGTTTGTGTATCCTACTGGGGGTTAGGCATGAGTTAGATGCCAGCCCACAGGACTTAGCCAGCTGTGTACATGGCCACTGGCAGAAATTCAGGAACCTAGGGGACTTTATCAGTGGAAACAGTGGTGCTTAGGGAATTTAGGCACCTGAAGTGTTAGGCTGCAGCTAAGAGTGGAAATTTTTGAGGATCTAAATTTTGGACTTAAGTGCCTAAAGTGCTCGTTAGGTGCCTTAAATTCCTGTGTGGATCTAGCCTCTAGAGACACACCCTGCAAGTGCTCAGGGCTTTGAAGAATCAGGCCCCCAACTGCAGCTCGTTCAGAACCTCTGTAGGTTCATGAATTTAATCCAAACAGGTCTGTTCTATACTCATAGAAAACCTATATCTCTATACCTAATTGCCCCTCACGTGCATATTAAGTACCCCTCTCCCCATGTGTGCTGTCTAACTTAGCCTATTCACTCTAGCATGTCACAGAAGCATTTTTGCTCTGGGCAAATCTCTAGTTATAATTAAAATATGTACAGGTAAATCTACCACCACTACATGGGGGGGGGGGAGGGGGGAGGAATCAAGCTGATTATTGCTTTGCTATTTCTCTTTTCCAGCACAAAGAGGAATTATTATGTAAATGTTCCAATCTCTTTGTCATTGTCTTTAAAAAGAAACCATGGAACAATTAATGTTGCTTGAAAGTGTCAAACGAGAGGTTGTTTGCTGAAAAATCACTTGGTTTTATATTTTTTCGTGCACACGAAAAAAAAATAGTAAAGGCAGTTTAAAGAAAGATGTTAGCTAAAGTATTATCAGTTTACTACTCTTCATATAATATGATAATCAAAGATTCTTTGAAATCCAACAGGAATAACATCAATATTTGAAATGGGCAAGGGCGACCATAAAATCTATATGTAGTGTAAATAAAGTGGTCTCTTTTGAATGTCCCATACAAATATAATCAATTTTGACGTCATTGATAGAAAATAACAGACAGTGATTGATGTCTTGGCATAATAAATGATGCTTCTTTGTATCACTCCATTATGCACAACCAATGATTGATGGCATAACTGAAATATCACCATGTATGCATGTTTGTATTTACGTGTGAACAAAGTTTGTGTGTGTGTGTGTGCTGTATATGTAAGCGGGATTACAGTGCAATGTTACATCATATATATGTATGTATATAACTATCACACTGGCATGATGTAACCTATGATTAAGTGTGTAACACCAATGTCACCGTGTGTGTACCTGTGTAGCCCACTGGTGAGTGTGTGTTACAGGTCCCCCTGTGCATCTGTTCTGCAGAGGATTTGAGTTGGTTATAGACCCACCAAGAGAGCTTTAGCTCAAGCTGTAGCAACCCAAACTTTTATGTCTAAGGTTCCCAGTTTAATCCCCCATTGTGTGGTTACTCTGTGCCTCCTCCAGTAAGGTTAGGATCCCAGGGCTTCCTCTCCCCAGGCTTCTTCCTCACAGCCTCTCTATTCCCAAGGAGTAATCCTATAGCCTCCTTCTTTTACTTTCTCTCCTTTAAAAAAAAAATGATGAAGCACACTCAGCCTCCTTCTGCTACAAATCTATTTATAGTAACCAGCCTACTCCTGCCCAGCTGGACTTCATGATTAGTTAAACCTGACTCTCTGTCCAGATACAGCCTAGTATGTTGACTGGCCTCTCAGCCTCACATTAACCCATTCAGACATATGTGGGGGTACAAACCCCATCACATACAACACTGGCTCTTTAACTCAAGCTATAGAAGTTTGTACTTCTAATTCTCAAGGTCCTCTGTTCAATCCCCATTGTCAACCAATATGGTAGGATATGAACATACATGTTATTATTCCATATATATATATATAGTTCCTACAGTTTGCTAGGCTCTTCACCTCCTCCTCTGGCCAGATTTTGAATGGGACCTGATCCTATAGGTGACAGGACCATTGGTGAGATAGGCAATCCTCCATATATCGTTGCCCATTTGTGGATTGCTCTGGGATTTAGGCAGGAATAGACATCCCAATGCCTAGAGTAAGGCTGCAGTGCACATGCCCAAAGGCAGAAATGTAGGTACCAAGTGAGTTTAGGCACCTATAGGGTTAGGTGGCCACCACTGTGAATTTCATGGATCTCAGTGGAGCCTAAAATTGGGACTTATGTGCCCAAGTACTTTTGTGAATCTGGGCCATGATCTGTCCCAAAGAGTTCATCTTCTAAGAAAAAAGCAAAGAATGAAAGCAGATAGTCTGTGGTGGGGAAAGGAAGGGAGATCTGATGGCTAGAGGACAAGGGTTAATATCTATAGGATTATGTATTTGCTGCTTTGGCAAACTGTGTACATTTCGTAGTAGGTAATTTTGCTTTCTATTAATTGAAGCTGTGATGAAACTATTCGATCATTACATTGGATACACAGGATTTGGAGAGTGGGGGTTGGGTTTGTTGTTTTGGGATTTGTTTGTATGAGGTGAGGAGGAATGCTGGGGAAAGGTCACAGGGTTAATAGAGCAGAGGGTATGAAGTCATAGGATCAAAAGAAGGGAGAGCAGGAATAAGAAAAGTGATAGTGAAGGAAAAGGGAGGTTGGGAGAGGAAGAAGATAAAGAGTTTGATGGATGCTGGATGTAAGGAACTTGAAGCAGGGTAACAAGGTTCATGCATATTCACAGAAGTGGGTTTGAGAGTCTATTATATTGTCACTCATTGGCTATTCATAGTGGGGGTATTAAAAGTAAAAATGCAATTTATCATGCCAGTGCATCAGTCTCTCTGTGACATACATAATATTCCTAGGCAAAAATGTTAATATGTTAAAAATCCAAAGGTATGGAAATGCACAGTTAAGGTATGCAAACAACCTTAACTCTGCCCTGTAGTAATAAAAATAAATAAGAAAGAAAAATAATTATGGAAATACACCAATCTATCTTTAAAAATCAGTATAATCAAATCTAGGATCACATAAAATGCCATAATCATAATCATACAGGTTCGGTATATTCCTCGCCCCATCCCTTTCACATAGACTTTTCTCATCCCAACTAAAGCTGAATGAATTTTTTTGACAAAAACTTTTTTTTTCAGTGAAAAATTCTGATATAGGTTGACCAAATAATTTAGCAAATTCATATAAATTTTGCCAAATTGTTTTGATCAGAAAAAAAACCCTAAAAAAACAATTCTAATTAAGTTGAAGTGTTTTCTTCTGACATATTCAAATCAAAATATTTTGACCTGATTCAAATTGACTTCATTTCAAAATTTCCTTTTGCTTTATATTAAAAAAAACCTATGAAATGCTTGAAAACAACATGAATTGTTGAGTTTTGGATTGAACTACATGTTTTGTTTTTATTTCACAATTCATCAAAAATTTTGAATATTTCATTTTTTGAGTCAACTGGAAACAATATTTTTTTCAGAATTTCTAGTGCACCTCAAATTGTGTTAATCGCACAGCTCTACCTCCAACAACACAACGCAGCATCATGGGGAGCCAAGTAAGGGGGGAAGCAGTCATGTGGGGATGAAGTGGAAGGTTCAGCATGCAGAGGGGTTGTGAAAGGCAGAGAAAGGGACAAAGGAGGAAAATGAAGGAGCCATTCTTATCCCCATATTTATGCCCCCCATTCTCTGAAGGAGCTGTTCACTTTGTGCCATAAGAGTCTGACTCCGATGAACATGATCCTAAACATCAGTGCAGAACTAGCCTTTGATGAAACACAGGAGCCAGTGTGTGCCATGGAACCTGTAAACCTGACTACTGGAGTCAAATTTTCTACCAATGAGAAGTCTTCGCATGCATAGTCTCCCTCATTGCCAGGACTCTTTTCAGACAATAGAATTGCAGCAGGTAAACTGGTTGGACAGGAAAATTCATGATTGCTTGAATTATATCTGATGTCACAATGGCCTCACTTAAGAGTAACCTGAGTTATGGATCTGAATCAGTCTGTAATCAGAACAATCTGATATTATAATTTGTAATAATTTACAGAGCCAGACAGAAAAATTGAGATTTTTTTCTCATGGAACTTTTTGCCGGAAAAGTCCTGTTTGAAATGCTACTGTCAGGAAATTCTTAATTCCATTCAGGAAATTCTAAAAAATGTTACAATATAGGATCTTTCACAATATTTCAATAAGCAGCTCTGAAAATCATAGTGTGTGATCATGTAATTAAAGACTGAACCATTAGGAATATATATAAGGGAGCCAAATTAATGTTACATAGACAACCTTATCTCTGGTACTTATTTTTGCAACCTTAAGAACATTTTATCTTAACTTTTTTATACATAATAGCAAACAGGCAATATCCCTTCTTTAAGAGCAAAACTCAGTCATCAGTTTCTTCATTTCTAAGAGGCAAGTTTTGTATAGGATCTGTTTGAAATAGTCCATAATCCATTATTTCTCTCTAGAAGGATAATACCTACTCTAGGTTGTGTAGGGGCAGTGAATTTTAAATTAAGTATCTGAGGCTGTTGTATAGGCTATATCTACATTTTTAATGGAAACATGCACCTCATTACTCTCAAACTGTCTCATAGTCAATAGCAAATAAAATATGGACAATTTCAGTTAAATCTCCTCATTTGTAACCTGATTTTTATATATATCGTTCTTATCCTGTTTCTTACAGCTTCAATTAGATGCTTCTTCAGAGAGCTCTGAAACTTTCCTGTTATTGCTAATAAAATGATGAAATCATCTTCAAAAGGCCTTAATGTTTTACATCTTTTTTGACCTTCATCTCTTTTCCTTATTAGTACCTGTATAGAGCTCCTTATCATATTGGAGGTGCATTCTGGCTCGCACCCAGAACTGTGTAGCATCGCTGACAAAACAACAGCGTTAGTTCTCAGTTCTGTTAGATGTAGAATAGTCTCAAAACTGATTTTAATCAGTGGGCATTGAAGGTGCTCTATCCCACATAAGAGGCACTCAGTACCTCAGAGAAGCAGGCCTTTTTCACTATTACACTATAAAATTAAAAGGAGTCAGTGTCTGTTGGTGTTGTACAAACATCTTCAATACTCGAGAACAGAGTTCTCTAATTGTGGTACTTAGCAGTATATGGGTCAAAATTAGGAAGTACACTGGGGTTCAAAGTATAGTATCATAACAAGAATACACTATGCTTACACTAATTAAATTAGAAACATGGTTCTCCAAGTATATTGTGTATTAGATGTGATGTGCTTAATCTGAAAGTCTAAGAACTGCTGGAGAGTGACTTCTGAAAATGCATAATCTCAATGAGAAGGAACAATCTGACCTCCAACTGACACTATTTTACCTGTTTACAGCTCATTCAGCAGATTAATTCTGTCTCTCTAGAGAACTGGGGCTCTGATTCTTTCTGCTTCCCCAGAGTCCAGAAAGGAATCTACCATATTACATTTCCACCTGACTGTCATCGGCTCTGCACAATTCACCAACTTCCATGCAGAAGGGCATAGAGGGGGATAATAATGTTGTACTGGTAGACAGAGGCAATAACAAATGCAAAGAACTTCATCAGATACTACTACAAAGATATAGCCCAAGGCATACCCTGCTGAGATACCTTTTTTTCTTCTAGATCTTTCTTCTAGCTGTATATGTTGCAAACTGTTAAGGAAGTAAGCATAATAGGTCATAGAGCTCAGTAACTGTTCTGGGTTTGTTCTGGCTGTATTGACTCTTTATATTGTTAAAGACTCTGCATGCCTGCAGGAAGATCTGCCATTTCCGTGAGACAGAAGAGATGCAGCATGTTACAGAGAAGATGCACACCATGCTCTCTCACAAAGAATTTGTTCTTCCTTGCTTTGTTTCACTTGATGTAAAACCAGAATAATTCAGACTAAAAATAAAGTTGTTTTTTGTGTATAAAAGGGAGCCTATCACACAGTGGAATTGCATACCAAATATAAATAACAAGAACAAACCAACTTTAAAGATAACAAAATTACTTCCTACCAGAAGCCTGTTAAGGATGTTATATTTACCGGATGGTCCCATTAATTTGGTGCATGGTTCTTAACAATTAAATACCATTCTTCCAAGATTCACTTTAACAGGTGTGGCAATTATAATTAAATTGCCATTGATCACTATGTCACAGTGTCTTTAAGTGGTTAACAAGTAAAATAAACGCTGGAATTACTATCTGCAGTCTTCACAACTCATGGACAGTAAGAAATTCAGGAATATAACTATATACTAGGAAACGCAAAAAACAGTGGATATGCATATTAGCTGTTTCATTGCTTGATATCAAATATATGAAGAGATTTAGCTATAGGTTCCATATTCCTAAAACCATATAGCCTTCCAAAAAGTTACTGAAGAACAGATAAATTCAAATAAACCCTTTGAAGATTTTGCAGACAAATCCACTTACAGAAAAAAAGTATCTGCTTTTGTTAAGATATTGCTTAGCCTTTTAAAGGCAAGGACTTTGCTTGAATAGACTGAATCAACTCATTTAATATGGATTTGTATCTTATCTGAATTGCAGTGACTCATTGCTTCTTAAACAGGTAGGAGTACAAATCTGAATATTAATGCAATAACTGCAGTATGACGTCAAGAAGATTCAATAATAAAATAGACCAAGTGGTCAACTATTAACGTGTCCTAAGAAAGATACTGGCTTACTTCAGAATTTATTTCTGTGTAGTCATGCAAATGACTACTAAATATTACATTCAACTGGACTGTTGAAGTGATTCAGAATGCATTAGATCAACTAAGTTGTATGTAAGTCGTTTAGAACTCAATATGTCAAAGAACAGAAACCTTGTGGCTTTTTAAAAGAGTGATGGTGGAGTAAATTTGCATTCTATTATTTCCATATTATGTCCCCTAGGCCTCGGTAATGACTTCAGAAAGCAATTCCAGATGAGTTATGCTTGTGAAAACATGCATACACTGCTGCAGCTCACAGCAACAGCAGCCTTATACCTGTCTGACTAAACTACTGTGACACATACCAAGTGCTTCAACATGCTAGTAAATTATACATGTCTTTAACAAATGTCAAAAAATGAACACTATCAGGCTGGAACACCGGACTTTGTTTTCATAAAGACCTGATATGTAAAACATCACCATACTCCCATTAAGCTCTACTATCATACAGAGTCGTACTTAATCATCCACAGACAGAAGACAGAGTAGCTCTTGAGGTTCACTGTGAGCTGTTGCTGCCCCCTTAAGACAAGTAAACATAAATAATGGTAAGTATGCCACAGTTCCCTGACTACATTTTCTCTAAGGTCTTTCTCAATGAACTATCACAGGATAATCATAATAAGGGGCTTGCTTAGTGAAAGCTGGTGCAACAATAAATCCAGGAATTTTAATGGACTCTATTACAACTGCAATGAAAACCTAAGATTTAGATTAAGGACCTTAGAGAATAGGAGAACCAGAGTCCTTCAGTGAATTCATGGTAGCAGCTTTAAGATAACAAAGCTCAAACTGTGAAAACAAGGGTACAGTTAACATTATTCAATCTTTAAATGAAAGTTACTAGCAGAGGGAGAAAGAGGCCCAGTTTCTCTCTATTCACTTTAGAATGACATACTGCACGGCAACCCAGGTAGGCCATGAGATGATAATCTGAAAACTATAACAAGGATAAATTATTAGCACTTTCCATTCCTTTAACCTTTGTCAAGAGGTCTGATTAATGTTTGGTCATTTGCTCCTATCTTTAAATTTTGTCTAAGGCTCTGATATTAGATGTGCTTTGAAATGGAATCAGTGTAATATTTTGATCTAGACTGATGTTCTTTATTTTCATGTGGATGTTTATTCTACCCCTTTGATTTAAGCTTGCCCAGATGCAATTGTGAGAGGAGAAGATTAGACACACTAAGCATCCAGAGGATCGGTATTGTGTCTTTAGCTGGTTTTACACAACCAACATAATATGAAGTAAACATTTGGGCACAATGGGATCCAAAGAACCACGTTTACTGAATATACAAAATTGAACATATACAGTCAGATTCTCTGCTTTGTCTAGTTTATGCTGTGCAAAGCAGAGATGGGATTCTGTAAGCAATGCCAGCTCTGAGCCCACTTAGGGACTCCTCCATGCTAACAGAATTCCCAGCTGTGGGCTGCAGCTAGTCTCTGCTCCTTTACCACCATCTTGAATAGTGCAAAGGGAGCAGAGCAGGGGAGAGAATCTCACCCAGAATGTTGAAACTGTCTGAATACAAACACACGTTACAATGGAGATATGCAGCATATATGAGACCCTACAATTTTCATTTTAAAAACAAGGATTTAAAATACATTAACCTATTCCTGTAACACAGATTCAGTAAAGTGGGAAAGGGAACAAACAGTTCCTTTTGTTAAATGTTATTTTTATTGGGGTTCACACCCAGATTACACTGTAAATACAGTGTACAGGAGAAAAGCAACATAGGGACCAGGAAAGAAGTGACATGTTGCTGCTGATTATCTTCCTGTTTCATGTTAAAAATAATATATGTATTTTTAGCTTCTAACCCTAGTGTGTGTTAGGAAATATATTACATCTTAGGTATAAAAGGTGAACAAATTAATTTTCTCTCGCTAGTGTTTTTTCCTCTCTGTTTGGACAACAAGAATACTCTAAACTATTGTGTATTTACTAGAGCTGAACAAATGAAACAAAAATATTTCTGAGAATAGTTGTGTAAGATCAAAAATGAATTTTATTGCCCCATATTCACTTTCAATAAAAATAATAATAGCTTTCCTGTTTTGCTAGCATAATCACTTAAACCTCCATTCAGGAAACAGATACAATACCACATGATTTCCCTAAGTATTGAATGCAGAGTGAACTTTGAAAATTAAGGCTTTTGCAATTGAATATGTAAGTCAATTTGTTTTTCAGGGCCTGCCCTATATCCACCATTTAAACATGTGACTTCAATGGCACACCTCACATGCTTAAAGTTAATTTTGAGCTTAATTGCTTTGTTAGAGCAGGATTTATGTATATGTCAGTCACTCAGGATACAAAAGTACGTGAATTATATAACAATACAGATCAGACTGTAAATATTTATAATAAACTTTTGTGAAAGATAATCAGAGCATGAATTATTCTTTAAGAAATATACAAATAATTTTAAATAAATAAATTCTAGACTTTCACAACATGGTCATGGACGCTTCAAAAATAGGGAAAAGGGCAAAAATGATTGTATTAATTATTTCTTGAGAATTATTCATTCAAACTCTAGCAATTATCTTAATTAAGTCAATGGACACAGGATCAGAGAGGGAAATGTTGAACAGTTGTAGCTTAGCATTATTCACTATGGACACTGCATTTGTGCAAGAGTAGTCCTAACTATATTGTGTCTGGTATTTCAAGTTGTGCTATATGTTGTTTTTGTCACAGAACATGTTATTCCTAACCCATTTTTCTCCCCCTAAAAAGAATTAACAATATCTTTTTCGGCTAAGCCACATTTTTGTTGTTGTTGTTTTATTCATTTAGTGGTTTTTGTCTCTCTTTCCCAGATAGTGTTCATTTCTTCCTGTGTTGTTATTCTTTCTGCTTGCCCATTTATTATGTGCAATCTAGCATTTGTGACATTCTGCATATTTATAATAGCATGCACAATCTGAGTGGTTTTGTTTATCACAGTAAAAAATTCTAATTGGTTTGAGTTTACCTTTTGAACTGGGAACATTTTAACTTCTTTGCTTGGTGTTCTACTGTCTCACAGTTGACAGCTTTGTCCATAGTCTTTTTTTAATGTAAGGTCTGCTGTGCTAGTACTTTCCTTTGTATTCCAGATATTAACTCATAGACAAATCTGTCCCGTGAAACTTCTTTTAAAAGCTATCCAAACTTCTCCTATGTTGCCATTTTAAATCAGTTGAAAATTGTTGATTCATGTTCATGGTCCTTTAATTAAATTTTTACCTTTCACCTTATTATAAACATCCTTGGATTTTAATGCTCTTTAACCAAAGCACAGGTTTTTTCATAATATTTTGACACTAGAACATTGGGGATTCTAATCAGAGCGGGGCAACATTTTTCGACCTAAACTTTGTTTTGGCAAAAAAAAAAAAAAAATGCAGATTCATTGCCACCAAGAAGTATCATGAATTTTGTTAATTTCACCATGTTGTTTTGGTAAATAAAAACCTTAAAATTTTCAGTTCAAAAAGGCTTTTGTTTCAAAATTTCCTGTGTGGTCATCTAAGTGTTTTTAAAATGCTTTAGGGCTGTCCAGAATTTGGCCATTAGTTTGCATTAGCTAAAATCTTTTCATAGGATGTTCTCGGTTACTTCTCTGGCTGTTCCAAGCAGGTGGTTTGATTATAAAATGTAGAATCCCCATAAAAAGTGAATTAACCAAGTACCTGACTGTAACTCCTTTTATTTTAGTTTTTATTAATTATTTGAATTTGTTTGATCAGCTTTTCTCAGTTTAGTTTTTCGTTATAATCAAATGTTTGCTGCAAAGCTTAGAGCAGGGGTTCCCAAACCCCTGCTCTATGTTTTTTTCTCAAAGCTCCAGCTCCTGGATTCATGTGAGTAAATGTGAAGCTCAGCTTTCATGTTTTAAAAAGTATATTTCTGTTCATTATGTTGTGGGGAAAAGTTTGAAAATGTGATTCAAGTGCACTCTAAAAGCTCGGAAACCAAAAATAAAAATAAAATGAGCCCCAAATTTACCCTTTCTTAAAAATAACGTGATTTCTAAGCCAATCTCATTATTTTTGAGGCCTGACTCATGATTTTTGAATGTTTAGGGTTGGCAATACTGGCGTAGTCCTTGTGCTTTGTTGGCAGATGGTGTAGTTTAGTACAGCCCTTCTGAACTACTCCAGGAACTAGGCGAGCATAGAACCACCCTCAAGACTGGGAGCTGTAAATGTTTTTTTGGGCTCTCTCTCCGCAGATACATGGAGTTGCTTAATTAATCCATTCTATAAAGAGGTGCACTCAAGTGACAATCTTGAGCTGGTCAAAAAACAGTAAACTACTTCTTGATTTTTTTTAAAAAATGTGACCAATTTTACAAAATTACATTTTAATAACATTTTTTGTCAAAGAATTTCAAAAGCAAAAAATTCTAACCAGTTCTGCAGCAAGTTAAAAATCTTGAAAATAGTTTCATTTCTTTTCATTACAAATTTGAAAATTACCAGCTGTAATAATAATGATCTCTACCAAATATCGACTATTTTTGCCAAAAATAAAAATTGTTCAGTTTTGTAGAATGATTTGAAATGAGTGAGAAACAGTGTTATGAGAAATGGAGAGTAAATCTCACCATATACTGCATTTCTAATTAAATAATAGAATATAAAGCTACTTTTTCTTTTTGATCCAAAGATAATTATATATGCCCTTTCATCTGCTTTTCCAAAATTATACACAACTAAGAAAGGAAAATTGTCCTTAAAAGTTTGTTTTCACTTTAATTTCTGTTTTTATTACACCATGGAGATGCTAACTGAAGCTTTTTCAAAACTAAATTTACACTTGGAATAAAGCAGCAATCAAAGACCTGCAGCAAGAGCGCGTTTTCAGTTGATACGTTTGACATGATTGTTTATTTGTTCCGTGAAGTTACTGTTTGCTTTTGACTGGCATTCAGTTTGTGTTTTTCTTCAGTTGCAAATGTTGACATTGCTGGATTTGAAAGGGTTTTAATCAGCTCTGTTCCATGTTTTTAGATTTATTCAGATATACAGTTATATAGTCTTATAATTTCATGAATTTCTCATCTGTAGCATGTATATTATCTTCTTCAAATCTCTGTCCTTCTCACTCCACTGTTCCATTTTATTTCTTAAGTAAGAGGAATGGAAGCTAACACTTTCTCTAAAAACAAATTGGAAAAATATAACCATAGTGAAACCTGACTCTTTTTTTAGCACCTTCCTGATTCCTATTTTCATAAATTCTTCAAATTTTAACCCATAACTTTAATAAGAAGTATCTTCTCCTTTAACACTTAATCATAAACCATACAGGTAATTTGCACAGTACTTGAAATAGCAAGTTAGATGTGATTATATCAGTGTGAGTTCTTGATGGCACTAATTTACTGCTGTGACACTGTAAGAATACCTAGAGCTTCACATCCTGAAAATGTTGCCTCTTGTCTTCTATAATTAATCCATTCTATAAAGAGGTGCACTAAAGGTTCATGAAATCAGGCTAGTGTTCCCAAATAACACTACCACTTTGAATATCTTATTTCTAAGGAGCAAACAGATATTTTGGGTTTGAATAAGGTAATATGTTTTAGAAAGGTTTTTTGTTTGTTTGTTTTTTAAGAAAGGTGTTTGTTGGTCTTCTGCTGAATTCTTGTAGTGCAGACACAGTCAACCTGCTCTTCTACACATAAAACTTCTCCTATACTGCGTAATAGGACTACTCTGTTTTGTCTGGGGTTATTTTTATGGTATGATCCTGCAAACACTTCATATTGAGTAGAGTGGTTATTATTATTATTTATTATTTATTTAATGTGATTGAATCCAAATGTACTAGGTATTTTTCAAATACAGAGGAAGACACAAGTTTCTAGGAACTTTCTAAACACAGGCTAGGTCCACACTACCCGCCTGATTCGGCGGGTAGAGATCGATCTTCTGGGATCGATTTATCGCGTCTCATCTGGACGTGATAAATCGATCCCAGAAGCGCTCCCCCATGGACTGCGGAACTCCTGCTCGCCGAGAGGAGGAAGCGCTGTCAATGGGGGAGCTTGCCTGTGCCGCGTGGACCCGCAGTAAGTAAACTTAGTTCGATCTAGGAAACGTCGACTTCAGCTATGAGAATAGCGTAGCTGAAGTTGCGTTTCCTAGATCGATCCCCCGCCCCAGTGTAGACCAAGCCACAAAGACATAGACTCCAGCCCTGAAAAGCACAAGCTGTCTATATTTTTTTTTTTTAAAGTTGATTAAAGATGGTATGCCCTCTCCTCCTCAATAGTAACAATTTGCAGGATTGTGTCATTTTCTAAAAAGAAGTCTTTGCATCAATCCACATGATGAACTATGGATACAAAGTGAAAGAAAATAAAAAAAGAAGCCTACCAGTGATGATCATATAAAAGGAGCAATAGTGAAGAAGAGAAAGAGAGAGAAAATGCATCAATTAGCATTCATTTATCTCCCACAGTTGCTTCAACCTTTTTACTCCCTTTTAAAGGCCTGGATGGATTATCCATTTTGTTTATGTGATAAGGCTTACTGATTTGTTATTCATTTTCAAATGGAGGCTAATTGATATTGATCTCCATGCCTTGTTTATTATCATTGTGTAGAGAGGAAATAAGTTTAAGGGTGGTATATCTGGAGTGAATTGTGGTCCTGAAGGCAAAATCAATACACTCAGGAAAGGTTGAAGAAGTGGATATGCTTGTAGTTTGTTGTTCTTAAGGGAGATATACTTGGGGATAGATCTGGGTGAAAATTTTCACTCACATTTTTTTTAGATGAAAAATGCAGATTTGGGTGAAAATATTTTGTAAATTTGCCAAATTATTTTAGTTTTAAAAAAATCCCCTAAAATTGAACTGTTTCAATATTTTTGAAACTGAATGTGTTTTTTTTATTTGAAACTATTTTTAATTTCAACTTTTACTTCAATTTTTTTTTTAAAAATTAAACATAGTAAAACTTTGAAAAAATGAACCAAAATATTTATTTTTGGTTGGAGTGAAACAAAAAATCTAAAAATAATTCATTTCAGATAGACACCAAAAAAATGTTTTTCTGATTTTTTGGAAGAGCCAGAATACCAATCAGTTATTCATACAGCTCTAGTTCAGGAGCATATGTTGGCTGCTTAAATCATGTAAATTTTCTGAAGAGCTCTCTCTATTCATTTCCATGTTTAAAAAAATATAAAGTGCCAGTTTTTGAATATGCAGCTGTGTTGGTCTCAGCTGTAGCTGTGTTGGTCTCAGGATATTAGAGAGACAAGGTGAGTGAGGTGATATATTTTATTGGACCAACTTCTGTTGGTGAGAGAGACAAGAAGAAGAGCTCTGTATAAGTCCAAAAGTTTTTCTCTCTCACTAACACAAATTGGTCCAATAAAAGATATTACCTCACCCATCTTGTCTCTCTAGTTTTTGAATTATATACTATCCAATGTATTGAATATATGGAGGGAAACTACAACCTGCCTGACCATAAACACATGTAGAAAATGTGGGTGTTGGAAAACAATCAAGAGTATGAGGAGGAGCAGGAACTGTCACCAAGTGAGTAGGGAGAGGCAGCCGCTGGGACAGAAAAGGCAGAGGGTCAGCCAGTGGGTGTAGGTGCATCCAGCATGAGACAGAAATGCCGGGGAGTGAGAGTGGCATGGGTTGGGATGGATATTTTGGAACAGTGAGGAAAAAGATTCAGGACACTGGAAATGGGGACACTTGGAAGTTGTTTAGGGAGGGGAACTTACTCCATAGAACTCCGTGCTTACAGAGATGGAGTTCTCCATGTTCTCTGCACACAGGGAAGAACAGGCAGTTTCATCTGTTTGGCAGTCATTCTGCACATTTTTCTCCCTTCTGCAAGTGCATAGCATGTGGCCCAAGAGCTTCAGAAAAAAAGACACTGGAGTCAGATTTCTACTCTAAGGCCATGTCTACACTACAGGGATTATTGTGGCATAGATACAATGCTCTAGCTATGCCACCATAACCCCATGGTGTAGACTCAACCTACACCAATAGAAGAGGTTTTTTCATTACTGCTGGAATTTCATCTCCCTGAGCTAGGTTGACTGAAGGATTTTTCCATCAACCTAGCTGTGTCTACACCAGAGATTAAGAAGGCATGTGTTTCACATCCCTGAGCCAAGGTAGATGTGTTGACTTAAATTTTAAGTGTAGACCTGGACTAAACTCTTAGGGCCAATTCCTCTCATTCACATTTAAGAAGGTGTTTAACGGGAGAACAGAGTTGTGCAAGTTTGTTTTAGGTCGACTTGAAATGAAAATTTGTCAGTATTTTCACTCATTTTTAAATAATAAAATTAAAGTACAATTCAAAAGGGAAAGGGAAAGACATTTTGAATCAAAAAGTTGAAATGATATGAATTTGTGAAAAGTCTTGATTGAACCAAATCTGCATTTTTTGGCAAAAATTGTTTTCACCCAGATCTACTCCGGGGTCACTTCTGATCTACTCTGGGACCATTGAGAGCGTGGATCTGAGAGGGCAAGTGAACTGTGAAATTTTCTGCTGATGAAACCGTATGGATCTCTATGAAGCAATTACCCAGGTTCATTCTCCTGGGTCTACCACTGCACAGTACCGACTCTTGCCACATCTCCCTCCTACTTTGTAATGTACAAAAAATATAAAGGGGGAATTACTGTTTCTCAGAAGAGCAACAGTTTACAGTATTCAGTCCATCTTAAATATCTATACATTTCAAAGGGGGGGTTTCAGAGACCATCAAGAGCAAAAGTTCCCCTGGTTTCTCTTGCAATTCCCTAGCCATTTTCCTCTTGGCTGTGTATTGTTGAGGTCAGGGAAAAGATAAGATTACTTTGTTGGGGGAGAGGGGGCAGGTGATCTATTAGCATGGTATAAAAACCTTGATAGAAAGCAAGAGAGCAATCTAGATTACATAGCATGCTGCTATATAACTACCTTTCCCAGCTGCACAAACCCCATCCTGATCTAAGTAGGACCTTTGAACTCTGCTCTATTCTTCTGTGATGGGGTTCACTCACCACTGTGGTGCCCCCTGCTGGCTGTCCTGGGGATTTGCTCTGTTCACCAGTGCACCCTCCTCTGGTGGTGCCTCGCTGCCATCACTTTCGTTCCAGGACCCACACCACTCTCTTCAGTGACGGCCCTCCAATTGTGCCACACTCTGTGTTCCTCCCTTCTGGGGCACCTGCAATCTCAGTCCAGCCACTTCCCTCAGTTGCAAATGCAGTCCATTGTCCCGGGGCCACTTCCCATGTGGCTCCAGCACCCTCTTCTGCCTTTACCTCTGGGCCTCAGCCTGCAGGCCCTAGCAGCCCACCAGGAGCTCTCTCTAGCTCCCCGGTCCCTGCTTGCAGCTTGCAGACTAATCTTCTCTAGTCAGCTACTGACCTCTGCTCTGCCCTGTAGCCCTTCTTATATGAGCCTGCCGGGCCATGATTGGCTGCTCCTTGAAGCCCCTCTCTAAATGGCTGTTTTCTCTGAAGCCTCCCTAGGGCTCTATTAACCCCTTACTGGCCAGTGTGGGATAGATGCCCCATCACACCTTCATTCAATAAAAACACACATAGACCAAATAATATAAAATATTATTCTGTATATCTCAGCAACAGATCAGAAGTAGAATCAAGATCATAGGCTATGAATAAGGCCCTTTGTTATTGGTATTTACTGATTTCCCCTCCAAAATTCCTGGGTTTTTGAAAAAGCCAGTGTTCAGGTATTACTGATTTTCACCCAAATTTTGGCTTTTTCAGGACCCAGGTGTTTTGTACTGGAGAAGCGAACAGGACTGCATTGAAGGGATGGAGTCAGGAAGGCTCTGTCTGGCAGGGGATCCTGTTCTCATGATTTTTAGTCTTCTGCTCCCCTCTTGATCCCAGCCCTTCAGCACTGCCCAGTTCACTTCCTCTGTGCAGCAGGGAAGTGAGATGGGGGGGAGCCTGGTCCCTGAAGTTGAGACTACCCAACCACTGCAGTAACAGGCCCGCAGTGAGCAGAAGGCTGCAACCTGGGACTACTGCCTCCTTGTCAGACAGAGCCCCCTCCCCTCAGCCTATAAACTAGCTACATATATGCTTAAGACAGCAATACTAAACTTGAGGGTGATGTGTGTTATTTCTGAAGTCTTAATAATACTATGAGATTTTGCATGCTCTGTTTTCAGCAAAAATTCAAATTATTTTGAAGGATAATTTTAGAGGAAACTCCTCTTAGCTCAGTCCAAGGTGCTGACATTAGAGAAATGAATTCTGAGGATATATGTAACCCGTGAATGTGTGTGTGTGCTAAAAGGCATATCCCCAATGCAAACTATTAAATGTGTTTTTAATTATAATCAAAACCTTTAAGAATCAAAACTTTGATTAAATACTTCTGGAGTATTCTTCTCTAATCATGACTGAGAAGAAACTGTATCCAGCATGCATGCCATATTCGTTTATATAAATTAAAACTAGAAGAGTTTGACAATTCCAGCAAGTAGAATAATATCTATTTAATAGAAATGTAATTATATGTCTGGGCTGTGTTCACTGAGTTTAGAAGTGCTAAGATTAGAAGGTAAGGGCAGCATTAATGTTTGTAATGTGATCATGTATGTAAGAGGTACTTCTAGGGAAAATCACTAATTTTTGTGGAGGAGAAAATTTTGAAAGTAGATTGTTCTCACTCCAGGGTAGATGAGTGTAATCAAAGCAAAGTCTTCTTTGGAGACCATTGAATAAAATGCTGGAAGGGGGAAATAATAAATTTACTGAGCAGTAATAGAATATTTTCTAATAACAATCAATTTGAAGTATTGCCAAGTCTTTCTTCAGGAGTAATGGAAATGCTACATCAGTATGAATAAGAAAAGATTATTTTCTCCAGCAATAAAATGAATGATAGAATGCTTTATTACTGTTGCCAGAAAATTTATACTGACAAGTATACCCATATAATTCATTGCATGACATAGAACATTGTGTTGTCTTGTCAAAAAAAAAGAGGATTTTAATTTAAGATGAATTGTACTTTTCTAGCCTGTGCAATCTTCATAGATCTGAGTAATTAAACTAATTTAAAGACATGAGTTTAGCAATAGTGTGATTTGAACAACTTAGTAATTAGCCAAGGAATTTAGCATTTTGAGGGTAGGTGTCTGCAAGAGTCGATTCCCTTTACAAAGGGAAAGTATCTGCAATAATATCGGTTTTTAAAGTTTAAGAATACCTCATGGTATGCAAGATGCTTCAGATACAAAAGGGGAAAAATAATTCTGTCGTGCTCAGCTCTGCAAGTGTTGTGCAGGAAAATTATGGTCTTCATGGAGATGTTTTAATCACTTCCTTTTCTTGAATCATGTAAAGCTTGTTATTAATAGAAATAACTCCTTGAGCAGTCTCACTCCGTTGACTTCAGTAGGGCTGAGTCAGTGCAGTACACATTAGTATAATGAAATATAAAGAAATTGGACTATTTTCACATCTCTCAGACACAAAAAAAGCGTGAGCTGAAATCGTTTCCATGGAAGATGAGCAGTATCTTAGAAATTGCTCATTTTGTCACTTACGGCTATTTCTGTCTTCAGTTACTCTGGTGGAATTTCTATTCACACCAGTTACTCTGGTGTGAATAGCTTTGGTATAACTGAGACCAGAATCTGGCCTAGACAGCATAAACCCTGTTTGAGACATCACCACCTGTCCAGAGAAGGAGTAGGGGGTCAAAGAAAAACAGTGGATAAAGGACACAATTTGAAGAATTTTTATCAGTTCCCAAGGGGACTCTTGATTGTAATGAAAAATTAAGGGGAGACTAAACTTTAATAGCTAACTTAAAAGACTGTACAATGTGGACAAGTTCAGTGAATATATTTGTCTCTTTAGTGCAATGATTCTTGCTTAGAAAATACAAGCATGGAATGGGTTTCAATTTATTTCGTAAAGCTCCACTCAGGAGGGGGTGGGGAGGGAAGATGGAGGTATGAATACAACTGAAAATACTGATATGCTGATATGGTAAAAGCAATTTTTTTTCTTTGCACAATTTGATTGTCAGAACTTAATGAGAAACAAAATATATCCATAATCCTTAAAGGTTCCAAATCACATTAAGCCAAATGCAAATTAGCTTAAAATAGGATTAGATATTTAATGGTATCCATTATGATAATGAGAAAAGACATAAAACAAAGTGAAAATAGGCAGTTATTCTGTTACAGTTAACAAATAGGACCTACAAATTATTAAAGTAATGCAAGCTCACTGAATATGTTAAATAAAGGGACTCATTTTTTGCAATTATTTTTTGTTGTCTCAAATATTTATGTATGGTGGAAGCTTTTATTCAAATTGATAATCTCTTCATTTGTAAAAATAAAAGAAATAATTGTTTGTTCGTAGCACCCCTATTATAAACTTGAGTACTGCTTTAAATGAAAGACAATCTGTCTGCTTGTCATGACTAATCCAGTTTCCTAATTCCCACAATGAGCTTGATCCGGTCTTTGGTACCAGAATCAACCCTTGATTATGGTACATAAACCTGTGGAACAGATGGGCAGGTGAAGCGCTCACACAACTAAGCTCTTTTCATCCTTCTACAGTCCACCAACTACAGTAGCATTTTTAAGTCACTATTGATGCCTGACCTCACAATACATTTTGCAGCATAAAGCGTAACTGGAGAGGCTGATCCTAGAGTTCCATCATTTTCAAGAGACCAATAAAAAATAGTACAAGGCAGGGAGTGGCAGTTTGGCGTGGAGTTTTTCCTTTTTAGTAGGGCTGGCCAGAAAACAAGATTTCCATTCCACAAAAATAACTGAGGTTTCAACATTTGTCCCCATTCCAATGCTGAAAACAGAACTTTTGAAATAAATCTTGCAAAAATGAGACACACATACCCACACCGAGCCCCAAATTTCCAATAGTCTGGGGATTAGGGTACTCACATCAGCTGTGGGAGATCCATGTTCAGATCCCTGCTTTTCCTGATTTAGACCAGGAACTTAAAGCTGGTTGTCCAGCATCCCATGTGAGGGCCCTAACCAACAGGCTTTAGAGTCAGTATCTCCTGTTGGAGCTGTTCTGCTTTGTATAAATAAATATTCTGTCAGAGAAAGAGACTTATGAGCATGGTGGTTAGGGCATTTCTGGTGAAAAAACATTTTGTCTAAAAGTCTCTGGACCAGCTCCACTTTTTAGTAAAGGTTGCATTCTCAATGGTAGTTTACATATATGTATTTAACCATTGATACCATTGTACCTTTACCAGTCTTCCTTGGCTGTTTCTATTTTGGACAAAAGCCAAAATAGAAAAACTGTGGGATGGGCAAGGACTTCTGTAGATGTAATTCCACAAATAGAACTACAGTCTTAGAGCTAGTGGTAGTGGCATAGAAGGTCTGCTATCACTTTTTCACATCTTTCAACCAAAAACTTTTGGAAATGTCATAAGCTCAAGAATGAACAATGTCAGGAAAAGAAGGGGAAAAGAGAACAGAAACAAACAAGAAAGGAAATGTCTATGCTGCTATGGCTAGCCTTACCAAGCTACTATCAGACATTCGCAGTGGAGCACCTGTCTTAATGCCAGTGATTTGTGCCATGGGCATCAGTTTAAAGAAGCCAAAACAAGAAAAGGGTGTATGGATGGGTGAAATGTGCAAGGTTTGATTGTGTGAGGTACACAAAGAGAACCCTTCAGGGCCCTTTTGCAAAGGTTTAACAATGGGTCAAACAGCACAGTTTGCTTAGAAGGAAATCTGAGCCTCCAAGGCCAAAAATCACCACTTTCACTCAGGGCATTCTTGTCCCAGAAGCTGTCCCCCAAATGCCCTTATGCATTTGGATGCAGTGGCAGTAGTCTAATGGCTACAAGAAGGGGAAAACAGCTATCATGGGCCCCAGGATGAAGCGGGAGAAGAAAACAAAGGTAAAGGGTAAGGTTGGGAGATCCTGGAAACTGGGGATGGAGAATTGTGTTACAGCAGAAATAAGAGGAGAAGTGGTTTGTAGAGGAAATGCAAGGATACATGTAAAAAACATCTGCTCAGATCCAGGGGAAGTTTGTCAACTGGCCTAATCTTTGCAGATTGCCATGAAACCAAAATCTACCGCAAATTTACACTGTCTCAAAAGGGAAATAAAGAAATAGGATGCACTTATATATTTAAAAATGCTCTCTATGGGATGACTTATTACTTTGTTGTAATTGATGAGTTGTAACAGTTAGCCAGTTTCCCAATGATATCATATATTGCATGGACATTTCACTCTTCCAGTGCAGATTATATAACGGTTACAAAAAAGATTCTTCTTTTGTATTGTTCCCTTTCTCCTGAGGGCAAGACTCCTGACTATTGGATGTTTTTCTGCCTGTTCATGTTACATTGATTATTTGTAAACTATAAAAATGTGGGAGAAAAGTTTGAGTAGTCAAAGACTTGCAATTCTTCAGAGTAGACATAAAAATCAGAGAGCCAAATTAAGCATTGATTTACATGCCATGCCATGATGTCAAAATGGATCTGGACAGTAAGGAGGTCAGTGTTGAATGTCGCTCAATGGATTTATTCCAAACTGTTACACAATATCTAAAAATTACAAATCCCCATGTTAAATATCTTAATCTTGAAAGATCTTCTATTTCTAGGGGTAGGAAGTGCCTCTGAATCACTGGCACATTCGGAGGTAAGAGTGAAAATCTGGGGTGCCATAGTACCATAAGATAGCACCTTTGTACCTGGGTTTTGCCTCATACAAGATATATATCTGGCAAACCTCAGATCCCTTCAATGCCCGGGCATGATAGCTAAATTGAGGAGCAAGTGCCTACCTATATTTTAAATCTTAATTTCACTCTTTTATTTTATTTTATTTTTAGACACTTAGTAATGTCATGATTTGAAAGTGGGAAGGGCAATTTAGTTGAAAATATTCAGCTCTATGTTTATATGCCCAGTAATTGCTTTAAGTTTCCCCAGATATTTTTAGACAGTAAAAGGAGTTTGGGTTGGTTCATAAAATTTACAAGAGGTATATGAGTCTCATCAGTTTCCCCATGCAGTAATACTATTTCTTTGTATAAAATATTTATCAGCACAACCTTTAGGTTTAAAGGAGATATTGATTCCACAATTACCTCTATTCTATCAGTAAACACTCTGGATTTCTCAAATATTCATTGACAAACACATTAGGGGATGGCATGTAAGAACCCCTATGCAAATCACCATCAGTAAAGCAAATCACCACTGGTAAAGATGTTCAGTTTAATAATGCACATTGATATGATGTGATCATTAAGGTTTCGGTACTTCTACAGCCATGCTTGTAAAATTTAGATGACAAGGTCTACATGCAGCTGCATTCACACACCGAAATTCATTTTGCAAATGCAGGTGATACACAAAACTAGGCCTCAACTTTTTTTTTTTAAATGTAGCCATGAATGTTTTTTTACCATCAGGAAGAATCCTGCTCCAGTACTGCCTGGACTAGTTGACCTAATAAGTCATCTTCCATCTCTAAAGTCCTTTTCATTATCTGTTCCTATTCCCATAAAAGTCAACTGGAGTTTTCCACTGACTTTGATGGAAGCAGAATTGGGCCTTAATTACTTATTTCTGTGACATTGGGTTCAGCATGAGCCATATGGTCTTTATCCACAAATTGATTTCTCGAAGGCATTATAATGTTTTATCAAAAATTACTGGTATGTATATAGTTGAGTGTCATCAGCATATTTTTGGGAGCTAAGCCCGTGGTGTCTCGCTGTCTCTCCCAGGGCTGGTGTCATTCCCTCCTGTGGCTGGTGGAGGTGCACATTCAGGGCATCTCTGGACACCAGCTGTCCCCAAAAATAAGGAAAACGGCCTGCGGCAATAAATTAGAGCAGGCCTTAGAATCAGGGGATTGCAAATCTAGCATAAAGCTACCTTTACGCTCTTCTTTTCTCCACTTTCTTCAACAGGTGCTGAGCTCTTCTCTGTCACAGCTGAGTACTGAAGCCTTAATTATCTAAGTACAATTTTGTAAAAAGTGAAGTGTATAATTTTGAATGGGTTCAGTCAGCTATATCACTAAGTTGATCATTTAGTTCTCTGATATGATATAGTGCAAGAAGATTCACAGTCTGAGCAGGGTTCATGTTTGTGCAGTATTTGTATTTGCTGTGAGTCTTTATGACATTTGCCATGGAGGGGAGAATTTGCTGAACTCTGAAGCTTATAACTTACTTCTTAAACAAATTAACTTATTTAAATGTAAAGAGGTCAACCTAGCAAGAAATGCCTTGAGGCCAAACACTGCTTAAGGGCTGCTTAGCTTGCCTAAGAAAATTAAGAAGACAAGGTGGGTGTAAGTATGATTCAGCAAGAACTTTAAATCACTACCTACACTTGCCAGTCTCCAGCTCGGTACTACAGATGTGATTATATAGACAGGAGCCATCATTGAAATGATGGCAAATAAGCCATTCTCTTGTGTAAGCCACTATCTCATATGTGTTACATTATTTTCACCCTGCATAAGTTGTTTCAGAAGGACTTGCTTCTGCCTGGAGGCTAGAAAATTTAAAACAACTAAAGGTAAGATTAGGAATGGCTCAGCCTTATACCCAATGCAGTGGAGAGTCATAGTGTATTTTATGCAGCCTTCTGAAAAGTGCCTCCAGCACTTGAAATGATGTCCAAGTTTGCTTTTTCTCACACGTAGCCGGTATTAGGCTGTTCTTCAAACTCTCTTTCAAGGGCAGTTTTTGACTTTATTTGTGACCAGCTATAACATAAACCATTTCCCTCTGTTTTTACTTTTTATTCATAATTTCCTTTTCATGTGCTAGGCACTTTGTGTGGGAATTTGCTCAATAGCTAAGGGTTCTGGTTCAATGGTGATTTAAAAGACAGAAGCACCTGCTTCTAGTTATTCAGCTTTCTCTATTTTTGGACAAAGAACTTTGCTTACAAACTTTATTGCTATATTTTAGGAACCTGAAATTCTGATGTCTGCTGGTAGCTAAGGGACTTCACATAAGCCAACGTTTTCCTTCTGTTCCTAGGCAATTGCTATAGCTGTCAGCACATTGCCAGGTAGCTAGGGCAGTAACAAACATCTCAGACAGCTTCTTAATGAAAGACCCATGCTGGTCCTTCTATTTATGCATTAAATCATTGACTGCTCTAGGAGTCATGCTATTCTAGTAATATACTGAATACTTGTAATACTCAGCCAAAATTCCCAGCAATGAGGAGATAGTGTCCACAGTGCAACTGACCCCCCAAAAGGACATTATAATGACACATCACATAATGTCCTAATCTCTCCATCTAATCAAACATCATACAGTGGAAACTGAAAATAGCCCCAAATCTTACAACTTTCCATTGGGTTGGTAGAACTGGTAAGCTATGCCACCTTCATCAGTGGTATTTACAGTTTATTTGAACCAGAGCTACTGACTTGGCAGAAATGACTATGTGATTGGAACTTGTAAGATCTGTGCAGAAATTTATACTATCAGATGAGACTTGGCAAAGCTCTGATGCTCACATTTTCAAAGAAAATAAGCCAATTTTCCCACCTAGTCTTATTAAAAACTAGGCACTAGTTCTAACTGAGATTGAGGACTTCTGAATATAAGACAAGGAGTTTGGAGATCAATCTGTTTTTGAGTTATGATCATACAAAAATATTGACTTATTTTTTTAAAAAGTGGCCAAAAAGCCCACCTTATTAAAATCCAGTAATTCAAAAACAGCTTATTGAAACTATCTTATACTTAAGGGGGGGAGGGATAACTCAGTGGTTTGAGCATTGGCCTGCTAAACTCAGAGTTATGAGTTCAATCCTTAAGGGAGTCCCCTAGGGAGCTGGGGCAAAACCAGTACTTGGTCCTGCAAGTGAAGGCAGCAGGCTGGACTCAATGACCTTTCAGGGTCCCTTCCACTTCTACAAGATAGGTATATCTCCATATATTAAGATGTATGGAGCAGGGACTGTCTTTTTATTCTGTCCCAATTTTTCACACTTGCTGTATAGTCACTCTAGCCTCATCAGACTGCAAAAAAATTCTCCCCATGGTTACAGACAAAGCATGAAACATTTTAACTGAAAAGGTGCTTTTGTATTTCATTTTATTCTCCCCCCTGCCACCCTGTCCCCCAAAGAATTTAGGAAAGGGAGAATCAAACACTGGCTTAGAATGGAAATCATCTTACAGCCTTAACCATGCAATCATTGCCAAAATTTCACAAAGAAGTAGAAGCTGCCATTCACATATTTAAATGTAGTCCCCATAGGCTGCTTAAGTCATCATCCCCCTTTCTGGCTCCTCTCTGCTGAAATATGCTCATTCTTGGACTATAAATATTATACGCGAGCAGGAGTGGCGCTCAGGTTTTTGCCGCCCTAGGTGGCAGCGCTCCTCCTCTGAGCATTCAGGGGGATTGGGATATTTGGCGGCGGGGATCCTTCCGCTCCGCGTCTCTCGGGCACTTCGGCGGCGGGTCCCAGAGCAAGTGAATTTCCGCTGAAGATCCGGAGCGGAAGAACCCCCTGCCGCCGAATTTCCGCCAAGGGCGGCAAAATGCTGCCCCCCAAATCCTGCCGCCCTAGGCGACCGCCAAGGGTCACCTAGTGGAAGTGCCTGCCCTGTAAGCGAGAGACAGGGCAAAACTGCCAATATTGTTGTAGAGAAGCAGGGATAAGGTTTGGGAACCCAGGCAGTGGGAAGACTAAAATTGTCACCATTACTTTTCGCATCTACATAAAGGGAGTATGTGTATCATCACAGATCCCAGTAAAACCAGTGCAGAGTTGTATATATAAAACTTAGAAAAGAAAATGTATGGGAGGATATAGCCTATTGATTGAAACTGAATAGCACTTCTATTAAATACTTTCCTAAGTGATTGAGGAGAAATTCCAGGTCTATTCTTGCTTGATTGGTTCCCCCAAATGTTTTTAGTGTAAATGATAGTCTTATCACCTGCACAGATTCATTTTCTAGCAGTAGTTGTTTGAGTCAGTTTAAAAAATATTGTAAACTACTCCCTTGAATTTGCTCTCCACTCTTAGAACAAAAATGACCAATTAGCTTCAAATTTAGGAAGGGCGGGAAGGAGAATGTTTTCACTCTGAGACCCTCCATATCATCTGCCTCAAACAAATTTTCACAGTTGAGTTATATCAATGGGTTTTTAAATTGAAATAATGTCATACCCTTGACCACAGCAGCATGAATGGTCCTGCTAGACTTGCAAATGATCTTATGAACAGGTTGGTAGTTAAGACATTATTGATATCATGGTGTAAAAAAGTGAATATAAAGTAGCTAATAACTTGTTGCTTCTGCCAGTCAAGGTTATTTGTGGGTTACCATCAGGACAGAGTTTGGATATGTAAGACTGCTCTAAGATTACAAAGTTTTGGAATATAAAATGTTAGGAGGAAAAAGTAAGTGATTAATGGGAAATATGATCTGAAACATTAAACATCAGAAAACTGAGGAAATCTGCAATAAGGAAATGACATACTGTTTTCATCACAGTTAGTAGTTAGTATATATCGATGTAAATACAATAATAGATAATATTTTAAATTTATATATCTTTTATTGACACTTATTTTCCTACCTCTAGCACAACACTACTATAATATGTCATATTTCAAGAGAGTTGTTTCTTTTACACTACTATTTTTTAATTTAAAATAACATTGCATGTTGCAACTTAATTACAAATCCATGAATTACTATATACAATACCTAAGAATGAGCTCCAAAGCATACCAGGAATCCTGTTCTATCGGATCATCTGAAAGGTTTATGTTTTGGAGTGTCACAGCTATGATATTAAAGGAGACAGGTCATGCCTGACCTACTGTTGCTATAACCATAGGCTGGTAACAAATTCTTCAAGTGCTTTACAACCTTCCATCATTCAAGAAGAGTTGCAGACAGATGTTTTCCATCAGACTGATAGTATGTTCTCACTGCTTTCATTAAACTGTCATTTTAAAAACTGCTTCAATTTCAGACCCCTTTCTGCTTTGTTAGTTTTAATGTATTTCCCTGTAACTTGGATGACAGAAGAGGTTGCCTTTATTCTTATTGTGTGTAAATTTGCCAAAGATTAGGCCATGCACACACACACTAGCCCACACTGAACTGTATGTAATAGTAAACTGGTTTAGGGCAAGCACAGGTTTAAGGATTTATACTTATTTGTCTCCGAGCCTGAGAAGCGTTATAATGTATTAAAATGTTTGAAGTTAAACATTTTTGCAACTTTGTTTTGAAAGACTCAGCTGTAGCACATATAGTTCACTCAACACACAAAATAGACGCTTCAGCTCTTCCCAAACAGACATAAAAGAAAGATTCCAGAATAAGCACAGCAAATAAACTGTATAATTGATCTAAATGATCCTTTAGCGAGACAGGCATTTGGTTTCAAAGCCTGAGAGTCAAGGATGTAATTCCCCTGCCCCCTGCTCCTAAGCAATTCCATGCTTGCTTTTTTTGGCCTTGGATATTCTCAGTTCTTGTAAAAATGCTGCCTTTAGGAGGTAAGAACTCAGTAGAACAATAAAAGAGATGTTTCATAAGACAAATGTTTTCAGAAGTTTTGTAGGAGCAGAGGCATGGGAAACCAGGTGACATTCATACAGTACTAGAACTTTATATACAGAAATTAAGAAAATAGTTTATCTTACTTCTCTTCTCATTACTAGATAATATGGGCCAAATCCTGACATCTAGCCAAACTGTACAGCGCACTAGTCAGCAGAGAGTGCAATGGTGACTTAAAGATCACATTTGCACTTTCCTGATCATGGGGCTGTAGTGTGCAAGTTTAGTCCCCTGGTGTAATTGAGATCAGCCCTCAGCCTGTTTGTATTTACACAAGCTACATAAGACACCAAGGGTTTGGAATGAAGGCTAGGGATCAGTGTGGTGCAGGCAGTGCTTCTCAAAGTGGTGGTCCGCGGACCGGTGCCGGTCCGCGAGCCATCGACTGCCGGTCCACGGCGAGTTTCCTCATAAGAGCGTCGAATAGGATAATAATATGGCACATTGGGAAAAAAAATTGCCAGTCCCCCACATCAGATAGCTTGAGAAGCACTGGGTGCAGGAACATTCCAGCCACTCACCCGTTCCTATGGCCATCCTACAGCAGGGTATGTTGTGAGGGTGGTGTAAGAACCTCTTTTCAGACCTGCTTGTGCTGGAATGATCATCTTAGAGCTACAGACAGATTCCACCAAAAGTGCAGCTCAAAATGGTCACATTGCAAATTGAGAATCCACCTCTCTATGTGTAATGATGCTATATTTAATCATGGAGGTAGCTGCAGTTCAATGGCATGGCCTCGAGAAATGATTCCTCTCTGTATAACTATCTGCATATATGTGTGTATCTAAGCAAATTATTTCTGAAAGCAGAGGGGATGTGTGGGGGTTATGGGGGGTCAAGTGCCCCCAGATTGGCCTGCCTGGGGAAGAGAGTGAGAGGGGCTCTGTCCTTCTCTCTCTGTGCCTCCCTCCTCCCCTGGCATGTTCGCCACTCTTCCTGGCAGCCAGGCGGGGAGTGAGATGGAGCCACTTCTCCCTGAGAGAGCCTGGCTGGAAGGCAGTGGTGGTCCACTCCTTTCCAGGCTTTGCTGCCAGGGACAGGGGCTGAGCAAGCTGGAAATGTGCCGGAGAGGAGAGGAGGGTCCGGCTTGCTCAACCCCTGTCCCTGGCAGCTGGGGCAGCAGCGGGCTGCCCCCCACCCAAGCCCAGCTGCCAGGGACAGGGACCAAGTAAGCCAGACCCTCCTTCTTCCCCAGCATGTTCGGCCCCTGTCCCCAGCAGCTGAACCCACTGCTGCCTCCGAGCCAGGCTCTCTCAGGCAGAAGCGGCTCCGTCCCGCTCCCCGCCTGGCTACCAAGGAGAGTGGCCAAAAGTGCAGGGGTGGGGGAGGGGCAGGGCGAGGACAGATCTCCCTCCCCCTGCAGGTAACGTGGGGCAGGGAGAGTGTGGTGGTCTGGGCTGGGCTGGGCACAGGGCTGTGGGGTCACTGGGCAGAGGAGACACGGGGTGGTCATATCTTCTCCCCTTTAGATTGTGCCCCTCAGTATGGGGAGGCACGAGTTATCTGTGTTTGAAAGTTCATTAAAACAGAGGCAATTCAAGAAGAATGGAATAAAATAAATGTCATATTGATCTACATAAAAGGAAACAAGGATGATACAGGTAATCAATTTCCTATGAGTGTTATTTCTAGCCTTTCCAAAATAATGACGCAAATATTATGATCCTACTCCCAGAGAAATTCTTGGTAAGACCTCTTCTCCCTTACAGGAAAGATGGTCCGGTGGTTCAGGCATTAGTTTAGGACTTGGGCAGAGGTGGGTTCTATTTCCTGCTCTACCCCAGACTTCCTGTGTGACATTAGGCAAGTCAATTTCTTTGTGCCTGTGTTCCCCATCGGTAAAATGGAGACAATGACACTTCTCTACCTCACAGGGTTCTTGTGAGGATCAATACATTAAAGAGAGTGAGACACTCAGGTACTACAATTAAATAGATAAAACCAACAATGGCTTCAATGGCAATCAGAGCAGGCCTATGCAAAAATCACTAACCTTCTAGAAAGCAACAGAGGGTCTGAGTAGGGAGTCCACATAACCAGACAGTCTCACTGAAGGACTGTCTGGTTATGTGGACTCCCTACTCAGACCCTACGCCACCAGCACTCCCAGCTATCTCCGTGACACCACAGATTTCCTGAGAAAACTACAATGCATTGGTGACCTCCCAGAAAACACCATCCTAGCCACCATGGATGTAGAGGCTCTCTACACAAACATCCCACACACAGATGGAATACAAGCTGTCAGGAACAGTATCCCTGATGATGACACAGCACAACTTATTGCTGAGCTCTGTGACTTTATCCTCACGCACAATTATTTCAATTTTGGTGACAATATATACCTCCAGACCAGTGGCACCGCTATGGGCACCCGCATGGCCCCACAATATGCCAACATTTTTATGGCTGACCTGGAACAACGCTTCCTCAGCTCTCGTCCACTCATGCCCCTTCTCTACCTACGCTACATTGATGACATCTTCATCATCTGGACCCATGGGAAGGAGACCCTGGAAGAATTCCACCATGATTTCAACAGCTTCCACCCCACCATCAACCTCAGCCTGGACCAATCTACACGGGAGGTCCACTTCCTAGACACCACCGTACAAATAAGCGATGGCCACGTTAACACCACCCTATACCGAAAACCCACCGACCGCTACGCCTACCTTCATGCCTCCAGCTTCCACCCCGGACACACCACACGATCCATCGTCTACAGCCAAGCACTGAGGTACAATCGCATCTGCTCCAACCCCTCAGACAGAGACCAACACCTACAAGATCTTCACCAAGCATTCTCAAAACTACGATACCCACACAAGGAAATAAAGAAACAAATCAACAGAGCCAGACGTGTACCCAGAAGCCTCCTGCTACAAGACAGGCCCAAAAAAGAAACCAACAGAACTCCACTGGCCATCACCTACAGTCCTCAGCTTAAACCTCTCCAACGCATCATCAGTGATCTACAACCCATCCTGGACAATGATCCCTCACTTTCACAGACCTTGGGAGGCAGGCCAGTCCTCGCCCACAGACAACCCGCCAACCTTAAGCATATTCTCACCAGCAACCACGCACCGCACCATAACAACTCTAACTCAGGAACCAACCCATGCAACAAACCTCGATGCCAACTCTGCCCACATATCTACACCAGCAACACCATCACAGGACCTAACCAGATCAGCTACAACATCACCGGCTCATTAACCTGCACATCCACCAATGTTATATATGCCATCATGTGCCAGCAATGCCCCTCTGCTATGTACATTGGCCAAACTGGACAGTCACTACGCAAGAGGATAAATGGACACAAGTCAGATATCAGGAATGGCAATATACAAAAACCTGTAGGAGAACACTTCAACCTCCCTGGCCACACAATAGCAGATGTAAAGGTAGCCATCTTACAGCAAAAAAACTTCAGGACCAGACTCCAAAGAGAAACTGCTGAGCTCCAGTTCATTTGCAAATTTGACACCATCAGATCAGGATTAAACAAAAACTGTGAATGGCTATCCAACTACAGAAGCAGTTTCTCCTCCCTTGGTGTTCACACCTCAACTGCTAGCAGAGCACCTCACCCTCCCTGATTGAACTAACCTCGTTATCTCCATACTGATTTATACCTGCCTCTGGAGATTTCCATTACTTGCATCTGAAGAAGTGAGGTTCTTACCCACGAAAGCTTATGCTCCCAATACTTCTGTTAGTCTTAAAAGTGCCACAGGACCCTCTGTTGCTTTTTACAGATTCAGACTAACACGGCTACCCCTCTGATACTTAACCTTCTAGAGTATACTGGAATTATGAGAAATAATCAAAAGGAATTTACAATGAATAGATCTGGAGTGATGAACATGTTTATTTTTACAGAGATTAAATTAATGGATGAAGGAAACAGTCCGTGTAAATGTCTGGATTTCAATAATGCATCTGATATGCTTTATCTCAAAATTAATCCAAATGGGTTTTGATGTGAATTCTGTCACTTGGGTTGAAAACTGTCTGAAGGAAAATCATAATTCTTGTTGTAATTTTTGCAATGATTTCCCCAAAGTGTACAGGGCACTTTTCAAATACAAAGCACAATTCCTGTGTGAAGAGTTTATAAACTTCAGGCCTGATTCCACAGCCCTGTGTAAAGTGGGATTAAAATACTATCATTCAGATGTGGTAACATTTTATGTGCAGTTTGAATTCACTTTGCACATGTGCAAATGATGACACAAAGCTGTAGACAAATAGCCCCCCCACGTACAGACGTCAGTAACACAGTGGGCCAGAAGAACAGTCCAGCCGATGTGGCCAGAGAAAAGTTGGAATCTCTGGAGTGATGCTGTGCTGTGGTGTTCCTATGTGCTAGAATAGCCACTTCCTCCCTCAGTTTGTTCTAACTTTCTCCAGAAACTGAAGGGGGATGTCAAGAACATATTTATTAGAACTCGTTGGAAAACAGTGGAAAAAATGTAAAAACATTTTTGAACATATAAACACCAATACTAATTTGTTTAAGGCCAGTTTCTGCCTGACTCTTCTGCAGTTTGCACGAAGCTGGGAATCCGCAGCAGGGGATGGATCACTTGATGATTACCTGTTCTGTTCATTCCCTCTGAGGCACCTGGCATTGGCCACTGGTGAAAGACAGGATACTGGGCTAGATGGACCTTTGGTCTGACCCAGTATGGCCGTTCTTATGTACTTACATTCTAGTTACGCAGTGGTGGGGAATGGAACAAAGAACCTTCTCTTTTGTTTCAGAGTGGTAGCCGTGTTAGTCTATATCAGCAAAAAGAACTAGGAGTACTTGTGGCACCTTAGAGACTAACAAATTTATTTAAGCAGAAGCTTTCGTGGAAAGCTTAAATAAATTTGTTAGTCTCTAAGGTGCCACAAATACTCCTCATTCTTCTCTTTTGTGTGGTCCATATAATGGCCAGGCAGCGTTGCAGTGCTTGTGCACATGGAATTGCAAGAACTACTTCCTCCATAATCCCATGGGGTCTGCAGTTCTCCATATGGGGTAGGGAGAGGGTGGAACCATATCCCCCCTTCCAACAGGCCAGTTCATTGGTAGCAGGGTACATCCTATTAAGGAGTACAGCAGCTCTGGAGTGATGCATCTAGATGCCATCCCTTCTACCGTCTGTGCTTTAAAGCCACAGCCCTAACACATTGCCATAGCTTCTGGGCACATGATGGAGATTAAGACCCATATACAGAAGTCAAATGGTCCAGAATAAACAGCATAAACGTCCTCGCTTCCTGTGGTCCCCTAACCAAATATAATCTACCAATGCTCCATAGTCAAGCAAATGCTTGACCGAAGAAGATATTTTGCAGTCGCTTAGCAACCTATATACTGTATTAATATCCATGCAGAGAGTATTTATTAAATCTTCCCCAGTGGAATTAGATGAAAACTCTTTTGTAAAAAAAATGATGAAATCTCTCTTTAAAACCCTTTTTATGAAACTGAACAATAATTGGAACTCCCTCAAATTTGACAGAATGCAAAGTGGAGTCTATGGAGATTGGCATGTATTTCTCAATACTGTGTGCACTTTAGTTTAATTTTTAATATATGTCTATTTTATATTTAATTTTCCCTGTTTTTTTCTTTAGGTTATAATGCTTTGGTACAATTCAATTTTACACAAACTTTTCACATTCATTCTTTATTCCCAATACAGCATTTTTGTAATCATTTTCAGCTCTTCTTTGAACACATTCAATTACACTATATGGGACTTACATAATACCAAGCCTTTTATGCCACAACAGAAACGCTGTAATATAAGATAGCTCTAAAGCTTAATAATTTGCTTTACACAGTATTTCTTTCATGCCACACCACATCAGTTTCATTAACAGTGATAATTTGAAAACTAATGTAGGGATGCCATTCTGATCAGCAACAATTATTTCTGAGTTTCGCAATAAAGTTGGCACAAATAAAGTGGGATTTGTTCCTAGTGGTGGAGTTTATCAGGGCAAAATGGTACTCATCCTGACAGCTTCAGTAGCCGTATGCAGAGGCAATAACAGTAAAAATGCTTTTCATTTTATACACACAGTGCTTTTCTTCTTCATAGGGCTTAAAAGACTGTCAGAAGTATTCAGTAATTTTGTGTGCCTTAGTTTTTCTATGTCCAACTTGAGATACTTTGCGCTTGATTTTTTGATCACCACATAGCAACAAATACAACTCGGTTTTGCTGACTTGATTAAGCCCCTGGTGATCAGAGTGTGCTTCATAGTTCACTTGAGGAGAAACAAAGGGTAACCTATACACACACCAGTAGTCCCTACCTTCCACTTTACACGAACAGTAAATTATAGTTGCACTTAAGTGGGAGGTGCAAATATGGCAGGACTGAGGGAATGGATTCTAATAGGGATTTTCTAGTGCTTTTACCGTAATAAGAACTAATCTGCTTTACTCAATAAATAAATCAGACAAATTGATATCCAGCCCAAGTACTTGGGCTTGGTGCTGGGCAGATATGCAGGTGGGAACACAAGGAATGGGGGGCATGTTCACAGCTACCCATGAAGCAGCTGAAAAGCTTCACTGAGGTTACTTAGTACTTCAATCCAATAACTGACATATTTCTGGATGATAATAATACTTCCTCATCATTGGCAGCTACTCCGCCGACAGTTTGTTCTTGCTCATTCCTACCGCTTGCTGTGTGCTGGAATGGAGTAGGGTTCTGTATTGTGCAGAGTTGTGTATACTTTCTTCAGCTCCATAATTTCTCTGCCCCCCCATGCAGAACCTTAGTACCATTTTGTGCTGCCATGGAATCCTCTGCAGCTGTAAAGGAAGTGGGGCTAGTTGTGTACATAGTTCAAAAGACACATTTTTCCAAAAAGATGTCTTATCTTTCTCTCCATACTGCTAGGAAGCAAGCTAGATAAGGCAATTTGGATTCAAATAATGGTGTAGTTAAAAATACAATAAAATATATAATTGCATAGCAAGGATAGTCAGCCTAGTGCTTTATGCTCTCGTTAGTCTAATAGGTAAAATTTAAGAAGGGACAAGGGGGGAGGGATAGCTCAGTGGTTTGATCATTGGCTTGCTAAACCCAGGGTTATGAGTTCAATCCTTCAGAGGGCCATTTAGGGAACTGGGGTAAAAAACTATCTGGGGATTGGTCCTGCCTTGAGCAGGGGGTTAGACTACATGACCTCCTGAGGTCCCTTCCAACCCTGATATTCTATAACATCTGTTTGGTTTTCAACATCTGACTGATGTTCGGTGTTTTATGAGACTATCTCTCTGTTTTTCCTCTTTAATGTGATTTTTCTAACCACCAACAGATTTATCTCACTTTGAGTAACCCACCATATTTTCTGTGAATTTAAAGGCCTTTCATAATGGGATTCCATACTTTATCAGTGGAAATATTTGAAACAATTAACTTTAAACTTATTTGAGATAAATACAAGTGCCTGTTTCTCATCACTCAGCACCAGTATTTTGGACTTATCTCAGCGTTGACACTGACAAAGGAACCAGCCAGTCCCATCCAATCCACATAGGGTGCCAAGTGATGAGACAAGGTGATTCTTCTAGCTTTAAAAATTTTGAACTGAAATATGTCTCCATGTATACAGGTTAAGATATGAAAATACTCCTTGCTCACCAACACCCACTAACTGAAGTAGATGAAGGCATTCAGCATATCATGTACTTGAGACTCTATCAATTCTGCTAGTTGTCAGCCTTAAGTTTCATCACATTTTTATATAAATGCTGACAAATACCTCTGTAGTTTACATCTGAATGAAACATGACTATTTTTTGTTAATCTGTTCCTTGTAGTCTTGCTCTTTTACTCCATAGCTAGTCTTACTTTTCAATTACTGTTCTATGTTTTAAGTAATTCCTCATTTCCTACAATATCTTCTTATTCAGAGAGTCAGATAGTGGCCAACAATAAGATTGCTTTGTGCCACCCCAGAAGCATCAAGCAGTCTCAAAGATACCTAACTGGGCAGCTGAGGATTCCCAGGAATAGAGGACATGCCAGAGAGAGGGTTTTTGGAAGTGAGGGCTTATGAGCATAGCACACCAGTCTCCGGCAATCCACCACTGCAGAAAGGTCCCTAGTGGGTCCAGCAACTGGGCATAATTTACAGCAGCCTAGACTGGGGCCCAGTGTCTCAAGTCTAATGGATGTGCCAAGTTTACTTACATGACCTTGGCCCCCCTGTTTTGAGCAGAGCTCTGGCAAAGAGGAGGATCTGAGCCAATATCTCAAAGTTCTGCTCTCTCTTAAAATATGAGCAATTCCTTAATATGTTTTAAAGCATCCAACATCACTTTAGGCTTGCTTATAACCTTTTCCATACATGACCTCCTGTTACAACAGAAAAATAAATTCCTTCCACTAGCGATACAGAAAGGACATGACCCTCAGGTTGAGAATCTTCTAGTGCTGATTTTAATTTAATTGCAAGAGCTTCTGCAGAGAGCATAACGGTTACTATTAACTATCCAACACTGACCAAAAGTTACTTCAAAGTGATATATGAGATGCTGCAATTTTTCCCCTTAGCTAACTATGGCAATTTCTATATTAAGAGTGCAATGTTTCTAAATATCTAATTTGTGCCCACAATCAGATAGTGGAACAGGCACTCAGATTTTCACACACACTCCATTGTATACACACTTCGCCTATGGACATAAATAGTTTCCTCAGTTCAAAAGAAAGTACTTGAAATCAATGGAAGTTAGGAACCTAACCTGTTCAGATCCTTTGGAAAACCCTGCTAGAAACCTATCTGCATCTTTAAGCACCTGGATACTTTTGAAAATCTGGCCAGAGATCTTCAACTATACTGAGCAATGTAAGCCATCTTTCTATTCCTTAAGTCCTGGGGCTATTGAGGGCTGCTCTAAATTACACTTCCCAAAACTTCCCTAAAGATCTTGCATCTGCACCCAGCTGAGGATCAGCCAGATTTCTGGTAGTCAACCCTGTTCCCTCCCAACCCTAGTATACTCCCAAGGCTACGGAGGAAGATGGGAGCGCAAAACTGTCTTTGCACCAGACAAAAGTCCCCCACTCTAAGAAATGCTTTACCCTCCTGTTTGAAGTAGCTTTTAAGCCCCTTTGTATCACTGGAGAGACACCAGAGGGATTTACACAAGACTGAGGACCTGGACTTGGAAGCACACTGCTAATAAAGATATAATAAAAATCCAAGGAATGGGATGAACAGGGAACCCAGCTGAAGGGATACAAATCTCCGGACATAGATGCAGTAGTGCTGAACCGAGCTAAGCAAACTGTGGAAGAACCATCTGTTGTGTATACTAGGATATTAAAATAAAGTACACAGCATATGTTTAATAAGAGAAGTAATAGGAAGCTTGTTAGTGAACAAAGGAGTGTAGTAACTCCAGGTCGCTCCCTCTGACCCCAGGCTATAGTTCCTCTCTAATGTTAAGGTTCAAAGGAGATGGGGTCCCTCTTGGGTACATGTTTCACTTCTGCAGGGGTACGTTCAGACTAGCAATCAATGTATTTACACTAATCAATAAGTAGGAAAAATATGTACTCAGTTGTCTAAACTGTAATTTTCAATTTAACACTAACTTATACACAGATATAAACACAATCATACAAAATTCAATCCATTCCATGAGTCTTTGTTAAAAACCAATTCATAAAAGCATAATATGATTTTAAATAGCTATCTGATGGATAAGATGCTTTTTTTGAATGGTTGAAGCAAATAATAAGCAGAATCAAAAACTCAGGGTTTGGGGAAGTTAAAATTTGGGTTGGAACTTCATGGCTGGTCCCGATCTCTATGATGGGCTAGCCAGAAGATCCAGATTCTAGAATTCTGGGGAAATTTGAATTTGTATCAGACTCAGATCAGAAATATGAGGCCTAGGTCCCTCTCTAAGATACAGTTTTCTAACCAAATCAAACTACACATCCATAGTGAGTAACCATGTAACCACCTCTGTTAGATAGAATGCTTCGTATAACAGGAATAAATACAATGTAAAAGCAATTTTCCCAGGATTCATTGTCTTCTACCTAAGAAATTAAACTTTTGGTTTTATTTCAATATTAAAGGCTGGATACAGAAAATGGCAAATCAGATGTCTGTGTAAAAACTGCAGAATAAAAACTAAATTGTGGCTTTGCGCAACTGTGTGAGGAGGAAGCATGTCAGGAGACCTTTTCTGCCCTTTCCCACTGCTGCCTTCTGCCAGGCACAGTTGCTGTTTGCTGGTCCTGCACTCTGGGAAGAGTTGAGCTTGTTCTCTTGACATTCTCCTGCAAGTTACAAGTCAATCTAAAAAAGAAAGGAGATTTAGGGTGCAGGTGTTACACTCCCAAATCGGGGCAGTTTTAAAACTGGAGTTTTATTCAACTTAGTATTAAAAAACAAACAAAAGAAACCCAGCTTGCATAAGACCCTTTGCTACTCACAACTCTGCTGCTGCAATTATTAAAGCTGTCTGCTTAACCACCCTCCCCAGCAGACCTTTAATCCTTGAAAGGACAAGGCACAGATAAATCTAATCTTGACATTGCTGTGTGAGTGCTACAGGGGCAGGGCCCATAAGTCCCCCTCTCCACAGAATAGATTATTTTAAGGGAGGGTTCAGGACGCACATTCTTCCTGTGTGCCCTAAAACTACAAGATAGTCTGTGCCTCTTGAAGGGCAATCTCTCCCCAGGGCTGGGGCAGATGTGCATGTCTCCAAAGTGAGCTTGTGCCTTCAAGACATAATCTGTCCCTAAATGTGCTGGCAAAGGTGAAAACATACAAACAAGTTGACGATTACTTTTCAAAGCTTAACTTCTTTTTTTAGATTTTCAGTCCAATTTCCAGAACACAAATTTCCAAGAAACATTTGGGTAAAAGCACCCAAATTGAAATAACTGCCCCCAGCCCCCAAATCTTTTCAGGATCACTTTGCACTAGCTCTTAAGTAAAGCATGCTGTATTAATATGACCACTTAAAATTTGTGCTGAATTAATGTTCTTCATTAAAGAATGGAACTTTCCACAACTTGCCTGTAAACTTTAAAAATAAGCCCTTGCATACTTCAGCCCATGAGCTGGCCAAGGAAGGTCTCTTTAAGTATAAAACATCCTGAAATTTTAATTTAATTATTTTGTGCATTTACATTGTTAATCATGATTCAGCTGCCCCAAACTTAAAAGCTTTGGCTGTGTAATATGGGCCTCAGTGTTCTTCTTGTATTATAGCCAACCTGATCAAGAAGAAAAAGAAAAAAAAATACTTGGGAAAGATGCCAAGACAATTACTTTAAATATATAATGAACACTCACACATACACACTAGTACTGACTACATTTGTTTTAATGATTTCTTATCCAACCCCTGCTATACCGTTATGTTTATGGACTAAAAGGCAACCAGATATTAAACGCTTGCATACTGTGAAGTGTATAAAAAGCAGGTATTTGTATGCACTATATGGACAGTTTTGTGGCTGATGACAGGAACTGCTTGCCTTAGATCAGGCTCTAAATCAAACTGTCCACAAAAGACAGTATAACTAACTCTCCATCCTCTATAACACCAACATTCATAAATAAGTCCACTGTCAATCAAAAGTTTCATCCAAAAAGTGTGTTTTCACTGTATATTGAAAGTCAGTAAAATCAAGTGCTGGTGGATGACAAGTTTTGTAAGAGCTTGTAGATTAAAATAAACATCCTAAATTATATCTGAAAGCAGGTGGAAAGTCAATGCAATTTTGTGCAGAGTATATGTAATGTGTTCATTAAAACTTACTTCACTAAGCAGATGGACCACTGAATTCTGCACTAGGTGAAGGTACTAATGGGCTTTCATTTCTACAGTGCATTGCAGTAGAACACCAGAAAGTGTCAAGAGAAAAATATGATGGAGGGGTGGCAAGGTGAAGCTTGAAGGACCCACGTGTACAGGACTTCTGAGGTGTAAGAGCGGCTATTAAATATTATTTTTGAGATCTCATAAAAAGAGAAGGAGCCACTGAAAAACAAGCCAACACCTATGATGCTAAATTCCAATAAATGGGCCAGTAGGTTCTGAAGTCTACCATTGGAGACCCTAGTTGGTCCTCCAAGTCTGCTGAGCTGATACCTCAGATTATTTGAACTTTTGATTAACTGGAAGTTCTGGGTCTTTTCCAAGATCTTTGGGTAATGAAAGATGTACAGTATAGCCCAGCTAGCTAAATAGTGATCAAGTCATCAGAACTTCATGCACTGAAATACCAACGAGCAGTTGTAAAGTAAGTCTGACCATTGTCCACACTAGATGCTTTTTTAAAAATAATGAGAGACCAGATTTTTATTTGACAAACTGAAACTTCTTTAGTATTATGCAAAAGAAATATAATCAACATGTAATGGTGCTCTTCATGTATTAACACTGAATTTTATTTCACTTCAGCTTTAACAAGTTTTTTTTTCATCTGCTGTATATGATATTTTTCATTAGCAAAAATTGATATATTGTGTATGTGATATATAGCCACATCACACAAACACATATATTTACATGACATTTATATATGAAAATTTACAAAGTACTTAACAAACATAGATAAGGCAAGTAGTTCCCTGTCTCAATAAGCTTACAATCTAAATAGCACAAACAATATAAGACATACAGATGCATTCCCATTGACTTGAATAAACATTGTGTTGAGTCCTGAGTAAACAAGGAAGGAGTGAGAAAAGATGAAAGAAGTAAAAGTTAAGGCTAACATTTTGAAAAATGTCCTCATCTTGAGATCCCAGGCCTGTTTTCAGACTTCAGGGGCAGTTGTGGGTACTCAGCCCTTCTGAAAACCAAGCTTTAAAGCCCAGATCCTTAAAGATATTTAGGTGCCTAATTCAACTTGATGGGAAATTAATGAAATTGATGAGAGTGGAGTACCTAAATACCTTTGAGGATCTTGGCCCAAATGTCTAAATTTGAGCAGACAAACTGAGCCTATCAAAACTAGTGCATACTTTTGAAAATGCAAGCTACTCAGACTAAAGGGAACTGTGAAGGGAGAAATGAGTCACTGGCATGTCTACAACTCTCTCTGATTTACTATTCCTCTCACTTATGTGATTTAATGAAGAAAGTACCTGTCCTCTTTTAATATATATAGGTTTGTCTTCTTTTCAGCTATACAACTAAAATACCAGCAGCTATTATTTACCAGAGGTGAAAATACATGGAATTAAATGAATGGAAAGTATCTGCCACTTTACCTTTTTCATAATGCAGAATATGAGCATATATGAGTAGAAATTCCCAATTGTAATTATGCACATTTGTCATGGTGACAGCAGAAGCTGCTTGGAGTTCTGCACTACAACTCCATTTTGGAAAGACCACTTGGAAAGTCATAGGACACCCTAATAACTCATCAGGGAGTTCATAACATACCATATAGGAAACAAGTTTTGTGCTACATGAGTCTACACAAAGAAGGTTGTTTTTTATGAAAACCATAGAGGATTATAATGTGTTGACTCAGTATACTGCCATCTAGAATAGTTCTATGTTACAAAATAATATGCACATAAAAAAATTAGCATTCATTAGCATGGGGATTTTTAAAAGAAATAGCAGAAAATCTGTTAGATCTGATTTTACAAAGTGCATAAAAGAGTTTTCATTTCCTCCCCTATTTGCTAATGGAATACCTTTGTGGAAGAAATTAATGGTTACCTACCTGAGCACTCCACTGAAGCAACTATTTGTTGTAGTGTGGTTGCAAAGTATCATATGTACATATGAGTGTGTATGCAGAGGTCACCATTGAAAAGTCAACAGTTACCACAGTTTGATCTGCAAGACTACATTATTGCCTATTCTAAAGAAAGGGAGATGCAGTAGTATCTCTGATACCATTAAGTGGTACCTGTTAGCAAATGTTGACTTTTAATGGTGACCATTGTCTGAATGCTGCATATATTTATGAATAGATGTATCTATATTTATCTTGTAACTTTTACATAATCTCTTATTGGTGGAAAAGCCCAATGAAGTGATGAACACCAACTGCAGAATTTGATCCGCTTTGTTTAAATATAGTGTATTTTTTTTTCAGATTTATGCAAGTTTATGCTTAAGTGAAATCATGAATGTAATGTAAATTAACAGACTTCCCACCCATAATCCAGGCATTTTGACTTCAGGGTCTGAGTGGTAAAAGTCTCATATTTTTTCAGTCCCCAGTGGTTGTAAATGTGGAAGGCTCTAGATATTTTAGGGCAATTTACAATGGTTACCGATTTACATATGGCATCTATGTGCGACCACAGAATTACAATTTTAGTCTTTGTCACAAGGATGGATTACTTTGGTATGATTTTCAGTTCTAGATAGAGCCTTTGTCCTGAGGGCCAGTTAATCTTGTATCCTTTCCTGCCTTATTACAATTTTAAGATTGTTACAAGAAGGATAAATTTCATACCATTTTCTGTTCTCATTACAATCTTCACATTGTTATGAGAATGGATTAATTTTATTCCATTTTCTGTCCTCATTATAGTCTGTTATGAGAATGGATTAATTTTATGACATTTTCTTCTCTCATTATAATCTTTGTTATGGGAATGAGAATATGTAATGAGAATGAGAACATATCAGGCATTAAAGGTCTGTGAGAACTCATGACAAAGATTGTAACAAGAAGAGAAAATGGTACCCAATCCATTCTTGTGACAATCTTAAGATTGCAAAGAGAACCCAGAATGACAGTGCATTTATCCCTTCACAAGACAAAGATTGTTGAGAAAATGAGAACTGGGACAAAATTAATCAATTCTTGTGACAATCTTGACATTGTATGTAACCTTATGGCACATTTTTGTATACTAGGGTAATTACATGACAATATGCATGACATGAATATGCAGTAGCCATGACCAAGAATCAGATTTCTTTCAGGTTTCTTTTTTGGATATAGCCAAAGTCCACTGCGACTTAAAAAGATAATGGCACATTGTATCATCCAAAGTGTCAATAGTGAAAAACTAGGGTCCATAGGTGGCTCCACTAAAATTCATTGCAACCTCCCCTTTCACCTCAAATCCTGATTTCCCTATTTAGTCAGCAAATGAGGGTCTCCTCTGCACGAAGACTGCAGCATTTGTCCCTAGATTTAACACATTAAATACAAGAAAAAATCAGGCTTCAAAAAGCAAGAAACTATTACCAAGTATAAAAGGACCAAATTAAGCAGGGATCTAAGTGAGTACAAATCCCATTTACTTCAATAGCTGTTATATCCCTTTACACCAAAGCCAAATTTGGCCCCAAAAGAAAACTGGTGGGTTTTTAACACTATTTAGAGTCTTTCTCTCTGACCTTTAAAATCATATACTATCATGGGCAATGTCTCTGTTACCAGCCCCTTCAGGATTTGCAGTCTGATCTAAGAACAGTCCCTTAAGAAATGAGCTAGTGTAACTCAGCCACAGAGTCTTAAGAGTACTTTAGGACATGCTCTTACTGCTGTAAAGGGGAAAATTAAGTTTTACTGCTGCTACAATCTAAATTGCCTGTACCAAATGGAAACTAAGTAATGAATGTGAAACTTGGCAGGCTTTTGAAGACAGTTAAAAGCCTATTCCTCTTTTCTAAGGTGTCTGATGTCAGATGCAAAATAGACAGGGTACTTTGAAGTTAGTGAGAGGAGAAAGAGCAACATGAACCAAGGGAAATAAAGGTTACTCCTTATGCCTGGGAATTCTCTGCTAAAATGTTTGGTCCTTCATCAAAATGGAGAAGTGTCTGACAAAGGATGACTTAATTTTATCCATAACTTAAATATGACGCCAGTAGCAGCACTCCAAAGCTGCTTTCAACTGGAATCTCAGCTGAAATCAGTAAGAATGATTGATGATGCAACTTCAGATTCAAAATGGGTATCAGTGCCTCAGATCTAATCACATCTTGTACCAGTGTGTTCTTGTGGGAATTTCATTCCTGCTCTGCACTGACCTACACCCATTGTTAAAGGTCAGTAGCAGTCACCTTGCATGTTAGTTGATCAGGGCAGGAACATAATCAAAGGGACAGTGGCAAGGCTTTTAGGTGAAAGACTGATGTACCTTGACAGTCATCCCATATTATAAGGATTCCAGGATTGTGTGTTCTCAGCCAACTCTAGATGCAAGGTAAAACTACTACTAATAAAAATCTGACAAACTACATAATCCATTGTAAAACAAAGCTGTAGACAATGTGGTGAGCTAGCGCAGCAAAGGTAGCAGCAAAATTCAATAGAAGTAGAGGAAACAGTTTTATGTGGATATTTTATTTAGGTACAAATATTCATTAACTGAGGGGAGTAGCATAAACTGATCAGCAATGATCCTGGCTTCACTTATTTGCCCCACCAACTGGAGTGGTTTAAGCAAACTTCTGTTTACCAGTAAATAAACCAGTCCAGTTAACATAGTCTTTCATAAGGATCAATGGTCCATTACAAAACACATCTTTGTACCTCAGTCATGATAGTATGACGAAGTTGGGCATATGTCACATGCATCAGTTGTTTACAATAGCAGAATTAAGTGTATGGATGTGGTTGTGGAATGGGTGTGGTTGGGAATACTTGTTATTACTATTTGAGTAGTCCGAAATTTTTTGTCAGAACAGTTTTTTCTATCTTATCTTATCTTATCTTATCTTATCTTATCTTATCTTAATGTTTTAAAGAGTCAATATGTTTCATTACAAAACAAACAGGAGACACTTTGATCAAGAAATTAAGAAGCAGCTGTCTTTAATGTTATTTTTAAAAAATAAAATAATAATGTGATGTCATAATATGATGTCATATTATGCACTACTCCGTCTGACATGAAACAATGTAAAAATAAAGAAAATATATAAAACAAAATAAATTTCAAAATAAATATTTCAAAAAGTTTGAAACAATTTTGGAAATGATTTATTTTTATCTTTTAGAATTTCTATTTTGCAGGAAACAGTGAAAATATTTGTTACTATTCCAAATCAGTATGAAATAAAATTTAAAATGTCATAATTTCCTGCAAAATGGAAATTCTGCGTTTTTACCTCCTCTAGTTACTATTTGCCCTGCAGCAAGAATTGTTGGGAAAAGTCCATGGCCCTTTATTCCTTATGATAAGGCCAACAGTATGGGTCTGTCATTGGGGTCAATAATTATATGTCCCAACCGCCTTAATTGTCTCCTCCTCACTGATAGAAATCAGTAATTTAATCTACTCAAATCAATAATTCCATCAGTGTTGTTTTAATTAGTATCTACAGGTAATGCTTCTGGCTGTTCAGCTGTTTATGCTATATGAAAGCATTTACTACCTACACAACTGATCTTCTTTAATCCTGTTTGAGTATTTCTCCACTTAGCTGGATAGAGACTTGGATACACTTTTTAAGAAGGCTATACTTTTGGTCACAAACTTGAGGATTGTTATCTCAGCTACAAAACAGATGTGTGAGAAACTGTGGACTTCCTTTCTTCAAAGGAAGAATATTCACACCATATTTTGTAAAATTACCGTATGACCGATTGTACTACTTATTGTATATGGTCTAGAGCTTGTTGGATAATGCTGATTAATAGACTTGTAGTCAACACACTTCATGATCATTTTTAATAAAGTATTCAATGAATATTTTTTCTTTTAATCTTAATCTATCTCCATTGTGTGCACACAAGCAGGACCTACTTTCACAAGAGACACAGCAATGCACACTCTTGTGTACTGATGAGAGAGTTTATACCAGCTATTTAAATACCCGGAATTATGGAATTCTTTATGCTAGTTTGGAAAAAGGTCACTAGTTGTAACAACTTATAATGCATATAATTTGATGAGAAATTTTGAGGATTGTCCTGACAATATTAAACATTCTTTTGCACAGACCAATATCCTGATTCAGCAAGGCACTTAAACACATGCTTAAGTCCTGTTGAATTCAAACACATACATACAGGGCCAGCTCCAGGCACCAGCTTGGCAAGCAGGTGCTTGGGGCGGTCGCTCCGGAGATGGGCGGCACGTCCAGCTATTCGGCGGCAATTTGGCGGACGGTCCCTCACTCCCGCTCGGAGCGAAGGACCTTCAGCCGAATTGCCGCCGCAGATCGCGATTGCGATCGCGGCTTTTTTTTTTTTTTGGCTGCTTGGGGTGGCCAAAACCCTGGAGCCGGTCCTGCATACATAAGTGCTTCGCTATCAAATTCTTCCTCTAACTGTACATAAAAATACTAGTAAAGTAACACTGTTCTCATTTTTCCCACTATGTCTTTTTACAGCAAAAGAAAATTATGGTAAATTAAGTCTGAGTTTCGTGACATTTTTATGCTTAGAGATGATAGTATGAGATAGGGAACACACTATGAACTGTGGATATTTTATTAATTTTTCCATGGTAGCTAAATAAGACATTTTCACGTAGTAGTAACCAAAGCCTAATTCACCTACTGTATGCAATTGCTTCATTATGTTTCAAAACTATTGTGTTAAACTCCTGTTCAAGTTGTTTTTTTTATTGGGAATGGGCATACAAGTTCCTTTAAAATGAGAGCCGAATTAAACCCCAAATTTAAACCCAATTGCAATCTTAGTGTTTTTTGAGGTTTGAAAGTTTGGTTAACTTTTAATTATCCCCCATCCTACCTACCATCTCTTCTTCACTATCAAGATGGCGACTCCCACCTCATATCAGTCAACAATGCCACCTTTCCATTGCCCACTTGTGAAATTTTCAAACAAGCACCTTCATGTTTTTTCACATTCTGCCCCTCACAGTTATATAAAGATATATCATTCTCTTCTTTAAAATTCTCCTTTTCTATGATAGCTATAAAAAACTTGACAGCCCTTTGGTTGCTGGTGCTGAGAACACCACCTATCATGTTGATCAATATTGTCCCATTGTTCCCTTGTACTATCGTGTCTATCTGTATCCATCTGTTAGTCCTTGTCTTATACTTAGATTGTAAGCTGTCTGGGGAAGGGACCATCTTTTTTGTGTGTGTTTGTACAGCACCTAGCATAACAGTGTACTGGACCATGACTAGCGCTTCTAGACATTACAGTAAGACAGAAAGTAAAATAATAATAATAATAATTAATAATAATAAGAATTAATAAAGTTTAGAGATGCACCCAAGTCTAGATCCATGCTGCCCCAAACATAAAGCTTGTTGGGAAATGGGGTTTTGGTTCAGTCCGCTATAGTTCTGATTGTGCAGTTGTGCAACACCAAGGTCTGATCAGGCCCCAGGAGAACAGCAGGAGAGAATGATCTCAAGATGCACATTCACTGTACATGTGGGAGTCTGACTTCATAAGATTATTACACAAATTTATATCAGAAGTAACTCCATGAAAGGAATTTGTGTTAAAAATTATATGAACCGAAGGGGGGGAAGGGAGAACAGAACTCACTAGCCCTTATGCTGGATATTCTATTACTTGTCCTTGCAAAATAATACATTTCCAACAGGTATTACCAAAGACCAATTAACCTGTGATGTGTAATTTCATTAATAATATGCCATTAGTGTAACACCTACGTAAGTAAGTCCAGAATCAGACTCAGAAATGATAGAGATGCCTAATTTGGGCAATATTGTTTGACAGCCAGATTGTGATACCCTTACTCATGGTGAGTTGTATCTACAATGAAGTCAATGGAACTATTTATGAAGTAAGGTGCTACTTAACATGGCTAAAGGTATCAGAATGTGGTCCTAAGTGTTTTAATGAAAGAAACGTAGGTGCATCAGCACTCTACCAATATTATATATTCAATGTCAACATTTTACATCACAGGGCCTATATAGGTAGAGTGAACATCCTTTAGAATCTCAAGCCAGTTAATCAGTTTATCAAACTGTTTATCAAAATTAACCATTAATCAAATATTAACACATTGTTCCTGCCTCTGTTCGTTCACTTTCGTAGTTTGGCATTATTTTGTGATAACTTCAGTATTAGCATATGTAATAAATGTACTTTCAGGTTAAAAAATTCAGTCCATATTTGTGCATTCCAGAGTCTCCCGATACTATCTGCCTCCTGCTGTGCATGGAATTATACTCTAACACTTCCAGATTTTATAACTTTCTCACTTTCCCCATTTTTATAGTTTTTTTCCTGGCCTGTCACCTCAGAATAAGAAGGTTAATTGTCTAAAAATATATATTTAACTTTGACTAACACCTCTAAATGAATATACCTGCTTTCCACACAATTATAAAGGAAAGAATACATTTCCTTGACATGCAACGGATCCCTGGTCCCATATAAAATCTGCTCAGAATATTTGGCCACTTTCCCCAATTTCTACTTTTTCTGAACTTCTTTCTTTGTGATCATCATGGTACTTTTACCACAATAATTACACAATTATCCACTTTCCTTTCTTTCCAGCATGATAGAGGTAATCTAATATATGAACTAAATTCTGGTATTTTAGGAACAATTTAAACTGGTTTGAATGGTGATAGAGCAGTGGTTCCCAAACTTTAACAACCCACAAACCCCTTTCACTAAATTGTGAAATCTCATGAACCGCCTCCTAAAAATGAATATTTCCAGGGATTTAAGTTTAAATTTCCCCAGTGTGATGGATGCGCTTGCTTTGCTCTGCATAGTTCTTGGAAGTCCGGAACCACTGGGGAAAGATAAAGTCTCAGGTCTGGTTCGGCATCAAGTCTGTTTCTGTATTTGGTTTTCTGATATGCATACAAAGAAAACGCTTTCTCGCATAAGTTTGTTGTTGAAAATGGTAACAAAACTGTAGTAGCTTTTTCTGCCAGAAGGGGGTACTCATTTCTTAAACTCGGCCAAAAGTTGATCAATGACTGATTTCTGAAACTCCTTTTCAGTTCGTAATCACAGGAGATCTCAATCAATTTCTCTTTTTCCTCAGTGTTCAATATCTGTATTGAGAAAGTGGTATCATCAAAAGGGTTGCGAATCTAGTCATTATTGCCTGACACATCTGGAAAGTATTCCCTGAAAGTTGTGCAAAGTCCTTTTAGGTGTGCAGTTATATTGGTTTTAGTGCACTGATCCAACTGAAGTTTATGTTCTGCCAGGAAGTCATGAAGATTACTGAAAAACTCAGTTTGATTGTTTTCCAAACAACTTTCCCAGAACTGCAATTTCTTTATCATGGATTCAACTCACTCTTGCACATTGAAAACTGTTATATTGAGGCCTTGAAGAGATAAATTTAGGTAATTAATTCTTGAGAAAATATCTGCTAAATAAGGTAGGCTCTGGAGCCAGACATTATTTTCCATACAGCTTGCAAGGTGGAAAGGGTGGCTGTTGAAAAAAACTAGGATTTCCGTTCTAAGCTCAAAGAAGTGCACAAGGATTTTGCCACGTGAGAGCCATCTAAGTTCGGTATGGGTCAACAGACAATTGTGTATACTACACATTTCTTCACAAAGTACGTGAAATATTCTGGAATTTTTGGCCATGATTTTATGAAATTCACCATTTTCACTGCATTGTCCAGCACTTCCTTCAGTAACTCAGGCATGCATTTTGTTGTGAGGGCTTGTCTATGGAGACTGCAATGAGTCCAAGAGACTTTTGATGCAACCTTTTTTGTTCGAGCTACAAATCCAGTATACTTCTCCGTCATTCATGTGGCCCCATCAGTGCAAATGCCTAGGCAACGAGACCAATCTATTTCCTTTTCTTGAAAATATGCATTAGTCAGATTGAAGATATCTTCTCCAGTTGTATGTTCTTCCAATGGTCGACAAAACAACAAGTCTTCTTCAACCATACCTTCATTCACATAACGTACAAACAGTAGCAAAATAGCTAAATTAGCTACATCAGTTGATTCATCCAACTGTATAGCATATTATGGACTATTTTTCATTCTATGTACAATTGTAGTTTCTACATTATTTGACATGTCATTAATTTTCTGTGGCAACATATTATTGGACAAAGGTACCATGTCAATCCTTTTTGCAGCCTTTTCTCTGAGCATGCAATGAACTATGTTTTTTATACATGGACCAATCAAGCTCTCTGCTGTGGTATGGGCTTCTGAGACTTTTGCTACTCGGTAGCTCGTGCGGTATGATGCTTTAAGTGCATTTTCATTATCAGTACTTTCTTTGGATATAAAACTGGTAATGTCACTTTTCCTCTCAGCTAATTTTCGCTTGAAAAAATCAACAGGCTTGTCGAGTTGTACAGGATGCCTAGTTTCTAAATGGCACTGAAATAGAGAAGGTTTGAGGCTGCTGTTTGCTAGAGCATCACCACAAATTACACACAGTGGTTTTGGACGTACTTGGTCACTAGTGCATGTAAAGTCATATTTTATATAATCATTTTCATATTTTCTTTTCTTTGTAAGTGATTTTCCAGGACCATCATGATCATTAAACTTAGATTTTCCACAGTGTGGACTTGAGGAAACACTAGCTGATTCTTGCGTCTTTAAACTTTCTTTTTTCAGCCACTTATCCATTGACCTTGTGTACAAAAGTTCTAATAAAAATAACACAGATAGAATGCCAACAACCAACAAACTAGAAAATGAGAAGATTCACTCACGTCTCACTGAAGCAAAACAGGATTCCAGAGAGAATGATTTAGTATCGAATTACTGAGGCCCCTTAACGCTGCTACACTGGCTCCAACATGGTTCTGGCTGGTTTGGCACGCAAACACCTTTTCTTCCGCTACCAGGGCCGTCACTAGGGGGATGCCCCGTGAGGGACAAATTAGCCTGGACCACCCCCCATGTACAGCGTGGCCCCTGCTCACTCTGCCCTTCATGCCGCCCAACTTCCCCTGTCTACCAAGGACAAGGGTCCGAGCTGCCACCTGCGCACCTGGGGTCCCAGCTGCCACCCTGCCCATCACAGGACTCAGGCTGCTGGCCCCACACCGGGGTCTGGGCTGCCGGATCTGCACTCTGCGGGGCTCAGGCTGCTGGTCCCCATTGACCAGGGCTCGGGCTGCCCACTCAACGCTCCACTGAGGTCGGGCTGCCGGTCCCCACTGACCGCTGGGATTTGGGCTGCCGGCCCCAACTGCCCAGCCCCGCGCTCCATGGGGCTCGGGCTGCAGGCCCCAACTGCCGCAGGCTCGGGCTGCCGGCCCCCTCACTGACCTGGGCTCAGCTGCCTGCTCTGCGCTCCATGGGGCTCGGGCAGTCTGCCCTGCAACTGGGTTCCACCTGCTGCCTCCCATGCCTGGGGTCCTCTGGCCACCATTAGGGAAATATTTCTGGTGAACCCCCTGTAATGTTGTGCGAACCCCAGTTTGGGAACCACTGTGATAGAGACTAGAGTCAGGTTGTAATCTTGATGTAAGGGGATGTAAATAAACAGTTCAGGGGCCAAAATCTCTCTGTCGACATTTATATAAAAGTGACCTGATTTTCTCAGATGCTGAACACCTGCAACTTTAATAGCTTAGCATGTCTGAAAATGGACCACTTATATACATGCATCAAAATACAAATTGAGGTTACTAACTTTAGGCACTCAAGATTGGAAATTTCAGCCATATTTCCATTAATGCTTCTTTGTTTTATACAAGTATTGTCTTGCATGTTCAGATTAGAATATACCCCTTAAATAAATGCAGCACAACCCAGTTATCCAAAGGTATGGGGCACACTTGTACCCTTCAGATAATTGGGATTTCAGATAATCAGGGGAGCAGATCAGCAGGCTTTGAAGTCTGTGGCATAGTGTCCAGCTGTTTCAGGGGCTCTATGCCACATACACACACTTCATCTGACAGACATTCTAATGTAGCTGAGGAATTCATTCTCGGCCATGGCCTACTAGCCCAGAGTCAGACAAGATGATACATAGGTAGGGAGTAGTTTTGTGATTTGTCACTCTGCATTCATGCATGATTTTGTCTGATTCTGGGACTACTAAACCGTGGGAGAGAATGAATTCCACAGATATCTTGGGTCCACAAAATGCAGGGCCTGCAGTCCTGTTATTGACATCCAGCTGGATTTCCCAAGATCAGCTAGCTCAACAAACTGAATTCCTGCTCCCTCTCTTTTCTCAGCCATTCCACACTAAAGCTGTGTGAATAACAGATTCTTTTGGTTCAGAGGCTGAACAAAGGAATAAAAAATAAATGTTCAGTTCATGTCAACTGGAAACAAAAAAATATCATTTTTTTTGGTGGGACAAAAATGTAGAAAAAAATTGTTTTGGGATAAATAAAATGTTTCATTTTGTTTTTGAGCTGTTTACCCTGTAAAAATAAAATAAAATGCAAGTAACAATTTAAACAAAAATGTCACTTCAAATCAACATGTTCCATTTAGAAATGTCGAAACTTTTCAAAGAATTTTCTTTCTTTCTTTCTTTCTTTCTCCAGCCAAAAAGATTTGGTGAACTTGATAAGAATTTGCAAAATGTTTTGGTTGTCCCAAGTATGCATTTTTTGGTGAAAAAAAAGTTTAACCCAAAAAATATCGCCAAGATCTACTCCATTCACCCCATTTCTCCTGCTATCCCATATCCTACACAGGAACATACTTTCAGTCCAACAGAGTTTCTAAGCTATACAGAAGCTTCTTTTCTATGGAGTTTTAGTTTTATTGCATTACAGTTGTACAAACCAGATATACGGGGGGGCAGGACTTTCCTTCTGGATGGTGGGAAGATGGACAGGGCATGGGGGTGATTAGGTTTTTATATATTATAATGTGTATTTAGCACAGACTGTATATGTGCTTATTTTATTATGTGCATTTAGTAATGCTTTGTGTTAAACAGTTTTAAACTTTGTTAAAATACCCACAAGAATTTATAATATCTCATATATATTGACCTACTCATTTTTTACAGTAGTAGAAAAACAGTTAGGTTAAATAATGAATATTAGCACAGGGAAGGTGAAAAGTGCTAAAAAATAGAGTAACATGTGTGAGGAATACCATTGTCACTGTGAAAAAGTCAACATCTGTATTAGTTATGGGAGAGTGGTGCCTGAGATACGTTATTATTATTATTATTAATAATAACATTTAAAATAATAAATATTTGCAGTATCTTGGATACCACTATGTGTTAACTCTTGGTAAAAGTGGATTATTTGTAGCAACCACTGCTATATCCTGCCTCCACTCCTCGCCGCCATAGAGTCATCAGTCTGTTGTAAGTGTACCTAGTGCATATGAGTTAAGTCAGTTTCTAGCTCTGGGTCTCTAGGCACACTTCCAGACTCGGAACTTTTGCCTGCACCCTGTCTTGGACCTGGGACACCACAGTCCAGCTGCCTCAGAACTCCTGAGCCCCCTTGTTGCTTACACAAACTTCCCCAGAGTTCCACCTAGCTGTGGGTGCTCTGGCTTCTAGTTTAACCACTTTGGGTCCACGTGAGAGGAAAGCAAGGAACACAGGCTTAGCAAAGGAATTTCTTAACCAGTCACTTTACTCTTAAAAAATATTAGAGAATTACAGATCTCTGAAAACAATAGACCTCCTAAGGTGCATCCCCAATCTGATCTAACCCCTTCTCTGAGTTCAAGGCTTGTCAGTTTTTCAGGTTAGGCAGAGTCCCTCCTGTCTTTCCAGTCCCGTCTTCTTACATATGGTGATAGACGTCCCTCTCCACCTGGAGAATAACCCCTTCTTAAATAAAGTCTTTGTCTCTTTTTGCCATGTGCTCCATTGGTATGCTTGTCCCTTCACCCCTCTGGGCTCCTGTGTAGAGAGTCCATAGGGATGGGCTGGTAGTTGAGAGACAGAGTCAGTAAATCTAGGTTGTTGTCTTTATGGTTTTTTAGAGATTGTCCTTAAATGCAGTATCAAGTACCTTTGCTGGGCAGGGTAGCTGACCGGAATATATTATAATAACCTTGCCTTGGGCAATATTAGACATGAGTTCAGAACATAATACAAAATGGATGTCCTAAACCAAAATGGACTTTACAATACAAAATGAAGATGACAATCCAAAGTGGAGTTCACAATTTGATCCAGACATATCCCATTCTGTCACAACCATTATACAACTGCACTCTGCACTTACTTGATTTTGCTTCCCAATAAAATCCAAAATCTTATGTTGTACTGAAGAGAAAAACACTTTTGAATTATATCTTTGTTTTTCTCACATGTGCCCATGTTGGACTTGGTCATGTGCTCTTCACTCTGAAGCATGTTGCAAAGGAGTAATTACTTCATTTTTATTAAGAGGAAAACAGTTATATAAATCCACTTGTTCCTGTGCTGTTTTGTGACCCCTTTATTCAAGATGCTATAGCAATTTAAAAGGAGTTCGTACAGATTTTCTAAAAATGGACTGGCAATTTTATCTAGGCAATGGAAAGGGTTGTTTTAAAATGACAAAGAGAAAAACATTTAGATTTATTCTGAGTTTGGAGCCCATAATCCTTAACAAAGTTACATTTCAGCTTTCTCCTCAGCCAAAAAAAAAAAAAAAGGCTTGAGAGTGTTAAATTATGTATGTCAGTTTTAAAGATGAAGACTATCATCTTTCAGGAGGGAATGAGCTGAGACTACAAAACTCATTTGTGGGAAGGTTTAACAGAGGTGAAAAGCCAAGTGCTAGATCCACTAACTCATCCTACCCTTTATAAAATGTGACATTGGGTGGGCCAGTGGAAACAGACAGAGATTACTGTACATCCTTTACAAAACAGAATTCCTAAGACGACCTTTAATATAGAAGCGCCTGGGGGCATGTTGGATTTTTTCTTTTCTTCACTTCATTTGTTGTATAATGTTCAGAAATCCACATGGTGGGGGGATCCTGAAAGTGATAATGAGGAAAAATATCACACTTTAGCTGCATTCCCCACATTCACACACAAATACACATTTACGTTTACCCACCACATTTTCTCATTAATACACAGAGGGCTGTTTTTACAATGCTGAGCAGTTTTGCATTCCACCTTCTTTGTTTCAGAATCAGCATTCCCACAGTTACAGATTTCTCGGAATAGGTTCTTTAATCTAAATAGTCAATTATCTTGCTTACAGAATAAGCATTCAAATCCTTGCATTTTTCACTACTTTCAAAGAAGGTTAAGAAAATTTCCATATGATATTCAACTGTGATGGCAGTTTAAAAAGGTTTAACATGTTTTTTTTTCCTTTCCCTGCCTTTCTGAAGGAGATAACAATCATTTATCTCAGCAAGGCATTTCTCTTGAAGAACAGTAAGCAGATAGAGATGACACCAGTGGCCATTTAAGCTGATCCAACCTATTTGTCAATAGTGAGACAGGGCAGAAGGTGATATAGACTCCATTTAATTTTATTGCAGCACAGGAGTTTTTTACTCTCCTAATATATTGATGGTATTTTTTCACATTTGTACCATAAAAATCCCTTGTCAATTGACTTTCTTAGGGGCAGATAAGATACTGTGTCTTTCTCCTTCAACTATAGGTAGAGATAAATCTGTGTGTGGGAGCGTAGGTGGCAGGCAAGGAAAGCTGGAGCCATTATTTACTCACCATTTGACAAAAAACAGAAACGGAAATGTTATGTAACATTTTTTAATCATTGAAGATAATTGATCTGACAATCACACCGAACAGAGCTATTTACAAAAAACCTTTAGGTCTCAGAACCCATTTGGCTCAGATCCTTGGGTACTGAGAAAGGGTATAGAAAAAGCATCTGTTTCAAACCGCCTGTCTCAGTTTGTGAGCACAGTGCTTACCCCCTCTACAGACTGTGTTAACTTCCCTAACACCAGGCTAGACAGGGGATAAATAATCCTTTTACATCCTTGTTTTCTCAAAGTGCAGCAGATAGAGTAGACCCAGGAATCAGGTAAAAACAACAAGGAGTCCGGTGGCACCTTAAAGACTCACAGATTTATTTGGGCATAAGCTTTCGTGGGTAAAAAACCTCACTTCAGGTAGAATGTCTTTCCGATCTCCAGGGAGTTTAACCATTGTGCCATCCCGTAGGAAGGTGTAGCATATATTCCTCTCTGCTATGGGCTAGCTGTGCAATAGTGGTTGCAGGGCAGCGCCTGCAACTCCATATCCTGAGGGAGAGGATTCCTGTGCATCCCACAAAGCCCCACTGTATCAAGTACCTCAGCATACATATGACATGGAAAACAAGTGAATAAGGCATAAAAAGTATGAAAAGCTTCTCTTGTTTAATTCTCAAACCCAAATTACAGTAAAAGCCTAAAATACCTAGCATATCACAGACACTCCAGCTGTGCCCAGTATTCAGTTCGCATTTTCCTATATTTCTTTCCTTTTCCCCTAATTATTTAATTAAAATCTGAACAAGAAAATAAACACAGAAAAATATTTGTTCATTGAAAATAAATTAATAGGCCCTTAAATGCATGTTCAAACTACTGGAATAAACCCTATACTCTGACATCCAATTTCAAGAAGCATTTCTGTACTTCAGAGATAGCATTTGCAACATGTAATGAAAGGGATGTGATGACAATTACTTTCTCTCACTGAATAGGTAAGTAAATCGAGCTTGAAAATCCCAATAAATAGTGACTGTGGAAGTTAGACCTTTTCACAGGAGGCTTAACCCAAATATCAGTCTTTTTCCTTTTAAAAAAAAATCAATCATTTTTATTTTAATAAGTGTGATTTGCACATTTTAGTTAAAACTAAGAGCCTTTATCCCTCCAGACTTCAGGCTTTCTTTGACTTAGTGGCCCCAGAATAAAATTATAAAATTATAAAGTCTCTATTTACACAAATGAAAGATAAGTTTAATAAGCAGTGTGAGCATGCACTTTATAAGGTTTCTGAAGTGTCGACACACTCCAGAAAAATAAAATCTATACAAATGGTACATAAATAGTACTTCACCTCAAATGTTCCACTTCCATCCTAAATCCAGGGTAGAAAATGTTCATGAAACAATGAGTTGAATGGGACCCACATCTCTACGCTCAAGGGCAGTATTTAGCTCTACCAATATAGTTATCCTCATTTAAAGGTGATTAGATGAGAGGTAGGTCATGCACATGACTTTTCAGTGACTGTCTTAAATAACAAGGTTGAAATTAGCTTGGTGATCCATGTTTATCTGGATTATTTTGGCAATTTATTTTCAGTTTGACAATTTTTCTAATCTGTACTAAACAATTTATAGATTCTATATATATACTGCATATGGACCTTGTGACCAAAGGACCTTTTAACGCCAACTGGCAAGGGGATGCAGAAGGATTACAGGAATCTCCTGAGGCTGATGTGTGCATTTTAGTTCACCAAAAATGTCATGTGAGGTCAATATCATTGTGAAACTCATGTATTGATATTGTGTGTAAGAAGGACTGAATGCAAATGAATGGTTGCAAGGCCTTCAGAAAGACTCTAACGGGGTGAGAAAAGCAGGAGGGGGTAAAACCCTATCTGGAAGTGTATAACAAAGGTTTACTTGAATATATTGGGGCGCGCGAGGACAGAGGAGACTCTGGACACCCTTCACAGAGGAAATAAAGGGACAGCAATTTTGCTTCATGAAAAAGAGGGCTCATGAAGTATTAAGGTATCTCAAGAGGTATCAAGCGGAGTGCCCCAAGGGTCAGTCCTGGGGCCGGTTTTGTTCAATATCTTTATTAATGATCTGGAGGATGGCGTGGACTGCACCCTCAGCAAGTTTGCAGATGACATTAAACTGGGAGGAGTGGTAAATACGCTGGAGGGTAGGGATAGGATACAGAGGGACTTAGACAAATTAGAAGATTGGGCCAAAAGAAATCTGATGGGGTTCAACAAGGACAAGTGCAGAGTCCTGCACTTAGAACAGAAGAATCCCATGCACTGTTACAGAGTATGGACCGAGTGGCTAGGCAGCAGTTTTTCAGAAAAGGACCTAGGGGTTACAGTGGACGAGAAGCTGGATATGAGTCAACAGTGTGCCCTTGTTGCCAAGAAGGCTAACGGCATTTGCAGCTGTATAAGTAGGGGCATTGCCAGAAGATCGAGGGATGTGATCATTCCCCTCTATTCGTCATTAGTGAGGCCTCATCTGGAGTACTGTGTCCAGTTTTGGGCCCCACACTACAGGAAAGATGTGGAAAAATTGGAAAGAGTCCAGCGGAGGGCAACAAAAATGATTAGGAGGCTGGAGCACATGACTTATGAGGATTATTTAGTCTTCAGAAGAGAAGAATGAGGGGGGAATTGATAGCTGCTTTCAACTACCTGAAAGGGGGTTCCAAAGGGGATGGATCTAGACTGTTCTCAGGGGTACCAGATGACAGAACAAGGGGTAATGGTCTCAAGTTGCAGTGGGGGAGGTCTAGGTTGGATATTAGAAAATGCTATACCTCTACCCCGATATAACGCGACCCGATATAACATGAATTCGGATATAATGCGGTAAAGCAGCACTCCGGGGTGGTGGGGTTGCACACTCCGGTGGATCAAAGCAAGTTCGATATAATGCGGTTTCACCTATAACGTGATAAGATTTTTTTGGCTCGCAAGGACAGCGTTATATCAGGGTAGAAGTGTATTTCACTAGGAGGGTGGTGAAGCACTGGAATGGGTTACCTAGGGAGGTGGTGGAATCTCCATCCTTAAAAGAGGTTTTTAAAGCCCGGCTTGACAAAGCCCTGGCTGGGATGATTTAGTTGGGGATTGGTCCTGCTTTGAGCAGGGGGTTGGACTAGATGACCTCCTGAGGTTCCTTCCAACCCTGATATTCTATGATATTCTATGATTCAATCAGGCTTTGGTGAAAACACTGAGGAGAACTTTAGGTGAGATTAGCTTCTTTAGACAAAAGAGATTTTGTTTTATATTTAACTATTTGTTTCCAATTTTCTTACCAGTATTATCTGAATCTCTGTTCTTTGATAATATATTTATAGTGAAAAGAACAAGTTTATCTAGGAGCTGTGGTGTTAAGCAAAGTTGAATCTTACAGGCTGGTAATTCATGAGTGCTCAGTGGATAAGGAGCTGAAATTTGGGGGTTGCTGTGAGCCTGTTGTTACCTGTATAGAAAGAGAGAGACCTGTGGAGGGCTAGCAGGCAGTGCTTGTGTGGCCAGAGACTGGTGGTTTCAGGGAGCTGATCCACAGTAGGCACAGACCAGACTGCTTCACACGAAGTGCAATTATTAGTGAAGTGCTGCCTCTTGCAGAGGTGGAGTAATTATGTCAACAAGAGAGTGCAGCTGCGCCAGCGTAGCGCTTCTAGTGTAGACGTGCCCTCAGAGAATCACAGTTCAGTTTTTGGCTCTGCCACAGATTTCCTTTGTGACTTTGGGAAAGTCATTTCATTCTGTTGTGTCTCGGATCCCCATCTGTAAAATGGAGATCTAAATATAAAACTCTTATAAAAATAACATAATGGTTGTGATGGCCTTAAATGCTGTAGTGTGTAAAAAGGCAAATATCTGATTTGTATGCACATCTCTAGTATTTGCCACACTGGGCACCCAAATGGCTGTCTGCAGTAGCTGGGTGTTCAAACAGGGCCGGCTCCAGCATTTCTGCCACCCCAAGCAAAAGCAAAAAAAAAAAAAAAAAAGCCGCGATCGTGATCGGCGGCGGCAATTGGAAAAAAAAAAAAAGCCGCGATTGGCGGCGGCAGGTCCTTCACTCCCAGAGGGAGTGAGAGACCTGCCGCCCCCGAATTGCCGCACGTGCCGCCCCTCTCCCTTGGCCGCTCCAAGCACCTGCTTGTTAAGCTGGTGCCTGGAGCCGGCCCTGTGTTCAAATCTGGATGGATCCTGCAATTGCATGCAGACCTGAGACTTCTCTTTCTTGAACACTTGTCGCCTTAGATTTTGAAAATAAGATACAAACTGCCATACGAGATTATAGGCAAGCTTCCAGGAGTGTAAGGAAATATCTGATCAAATTCTGTTAAGAAAAAATAGGATTTCGTCCTAAAACACTTCAGAGCACTGAACCTAAATTTACACCATTCAGGTCTAAAGTGCCAGTTTAAAACAGGAGAAAAATTTGGCTTGTTAAATGGAAATGAATGGCAAAAATCAGAGATAAAGGCTTGCTCTGCTTATTTTGGTTTGCTTATTTTGTTTTTAAATTGCTCACTGAAGTGACTTAGACGATGACATTAAAATAAGATTCCTAAATTTGCAGATCCCACTGAAATGGGAAAATAATAAACTGTGAAAAACATTGCAGTCACACACAGAAATATAAGTTTCTGAACATTTCTCTAAGGAAAATAAAAACTGATACAGTAACTAGAACGCCAATGAAGCAAACTTTCCCCTTTGCCCTGACAATTCTCCATCCTCGCCACACTCATCAGCCTAAGGAAAGGAAACTTATTGATACATTCAAATATGATTAAAATGAGAACCAGCACATTTCAGAAAATTAAAGCAGTCTTCTAAGCTACAGACTCCCCTTCAATCACTAACAACAAAGTAGCTTCATATATTGTAGGTACAGTAAAATAAAATATGGTGAACTTCACTCACTCCCATCGGCACAATCCTCCCCTGGTCCTCACTTTTGCTCCAGTTCACTCCAATACCCCCTATTAAAACTAATTGAGCAGAATGGCAAGCTTATCAGCCCCTTTCCACCAATTGTTCTTCTTTCATGTCATTCCCAAGTGACTGAACGGACACTGGAACGCTGATGAAACCAGCAGTAACATGGGATCTGCATGAGTTTGTATCTGTCAGGAAAAGATCTAATAGAAATTATGGGCAACACAATGGAGATATCTGTTCAAAATGTAAAGCAACAGGCCAAAAGGCAAACAATATATTAGGGCCCCATTCCCCTGTTGCATGCACACACAGAGAGGAACTAGCACAGGGGGAGGTGTCGGGGGAGGAATGCTCCACCTCTTCAGCATTTATTTATTTATTTAAGTTGTTAAAATATGAATATCCCATGCACCAAGTGCAATGCAAGCATATGTGAAAACACAAGAATAACTGAGGAACAAAGTCCAGCAGATCCCTCAAGTTCCCTCCAAAGCCCAAATTCTACCTACATCCCCAAACATCTGCTTATTCCTAGGCTCCCCCTGCAAAGGAAAGGCTAGTAGAACAAATAGGCCTTGTGATGCCAAAAAAGTCTGGCTCTGAGAAATCAAAGCAGGTAACACTTTCCACATTTGAAGACCCTTCCCTCACAGTATACTGTTTCCAGCTCCCTGACAATTAACTTGATAATAAAGTACTTGAGGAAGGAGGCATCCTCTAAGATAACCAGGATCTAACCAATATGATACTTTAAATGTTAATACAAATACTTAAACTGAACCTGAAAAATAATAAGTAGCCAGTGAAGAATATGAAGTTCCTTCAAAGAAATATTCCTATACAAAGTGTCTGCCACATTTAATATCAGATTATATATCTGACTGGTTTTAATGTAAATCCATGTAATTATACATTCATTGCTGTTATCCTGGATCAAATTGTTAATGGCATAGATTTCTATGGCCAAGTGTGCATTCAAAAGTGAAGTTACAACCTTTTGATTAAGCATGACTGATAAAAAAAGCACTACAGTACTGGTCACTGCCGCCTCAGAAATCTGCAGTTCTGGGTGCTGAATCCAAGCCTTCTTTCATGAGGTAGGAAGGGTGAAGAGTAATAAGGGAAAGGTTTATAAGTTGAAAAGAGCTTTAGCAACTCTTCGTGTTGCAATTCACAGAGGTTGATCTCCAGTATATAGGTTATTCCTATGCAGGGCAATTTGGGTCCCTTAGGTACTAGCAGAATATGGGAAAGGCATACTGTTATTGAATAATATATTAAGCTCTCATCCTGAATACTACATTCACTCTTGGCATTTTTACACACACAAAAAAGGACAATCCAGGGATAGATAGATAGATAGATAGATAGATAGATAGATAGATAGATAGATAGATAGATAGATAGATAGATAGATAGATAAAACAACACCATAAGAACATTTCAGTTGCAAAGTCAAGCACGCACACACAGACACACACACAAACACAAATTAGGAAGTGCAAGAATAAGGATTGCCTGGGCAACCTTAATTTGGCCCTCTTGTGTGTATTCATTATGATACAGTCTTTATTCCATGACCACTCACTATTCTTTCTACCTAAATTAAAAAGAAAGAGAAAAGCCAACCTGCCCTATAAAATCAATATCCTTTATAACCTAAAAAATAAACAGAAAACAATGGAGAGAGGACCCAGTAAGTAATAATAATTGGCCATGTATCTGAAGTAACACTATTTCAATATCTGAATTAAGAGAAAAATCTCCTATACAAATTAGAGACCAATATCATCAACTAACTTGAGTCTTAGTTAATTTAGGTACTTGGGCTACTAATGACAAATGCAAATGAGTATGGATATATGTGGAGTAATTACCAAGGAGAAAATGATAAAAAAGAACAGGGGTGCACAACAGTGATTAGAAGAAATAACAATAAAAAGCTATGGGATTTAGTGTAGAGAAAAACTGTACAGTCCTCAGCTCCCTGAAGCTTTTCTAAGGAAAGAAAAGAGGTTGATAGGATACATTGCTAACAGAGTACAGTATAAATCAAAAGAAGTAGGATTATCTATATATTAAGTACTGAACAGACTGCACCCAATCTACTTTATCCAATATTGGTGACCATGCCTTAGAAAGGATATAATTGCTCTCAAAGGGAAGCAGCACAGAGCAAACAAAACAAAACCATGGTTCAAAGACTTACATTATGAGAAAAAGTAAAGTTGGACTTATACTCTCTGGAGAGAAGATTTTGTTATGACCTAATTCAAGTTTTTAAATTACAAAGAGCATGATAAAATTGATCCAGATAAAGTTTCACACCTACAAAGAACACAAAAAATGGTGGATTAGAATTGAAAATTCAAAAATTAGGAGTATCTACTTTCGGTTCCATTCCATCTCCAGCCCCACCCTGGCACATCCCCTATGCAACAGCTTGTGTGTGGGTCTTTCACAGTTCCAGTGCTGGGGAGAATCCATTCCAGCGGGGATGGGGCTTTTTAGAGCCCTTTTATGCCACTCCAGCCCTTTTAACTAGTGTAATAAGGAAAGAGTGGAGGTCAGGATCTCATGAGAAATATGTCACTACTAAAACAATAGTGAACTGTTCAGCAGAGATTCCAGTTCTGCTAGACAAGACACACATGTATGGCCATGCACAGTGATTAAAAGCTACCAACAAAAATTAGTAGTTGCATTTTCCACACTTTTTTGCTTGTGGATTTTCTCAGTGGGGTTGTATTTCCCCTGTGATTCCTGAAAACTAATAATGTAGAGAGGAAAATTAACTGGGAACAGAAATAGGCAAAAAAAAAAAAAAAAAAAAAAAGAAGAGGAAGAAAAGAAAAACATAAAAAAATCACGTTTCTTAGATGTTACTTGAACTCACATCCCACTCTGGTCTCTACGTGGGTCATATTGGTAGCTCCCCAGCTGTTTCCCACCTACATCCTGAATGCTATACCCCTCACTGAGAGTGGAGACCCTTGCCCATGCCTTGACCAAGATGACAGTGGAAGAGGGTTGATTCCAGAACCTCTTTTGCTATCCGTTTCTCTCTTTTCAAGGTTGCAGGGTGCCTTTTCTCCACAAGGATGGACTGGATAAAACTTACCCACATACAACAGATTTTGTAGTAAGAAATGTATTAAATAATATGATTTATTCAAAACAGAGTAAACACGTCAATAACAAAATGGTTTGCTCAATATAGCTAGAGTTATACTTTGCATAAGATAAATGAAGTGAGGCAAGGCTTAAATTATAGAAAGGAAACATAAATGCTTACATGTTCCAAAAAAAGATTAGTGTCCCACTGATTAATGTTACAGAGCCCTCTCTGGGATTGTCTGCAGGGGATATGAAGCATTAGAGGGCCTAGGTAGAGGGCTTTAGCTCAAGATGTAGTAATATATGCTTTAGTTCCAGAGACCATGGTTCTATCCTTCATACAACAGGTATCCCACTAAAATGAAATAGTTAATGAGATTGACATATAAACAGAGCTGGCTGAAAAATGGGATTTTCTTCAGAAAATATTTGTCCCCTATCAATCAGAAAATTTCCCAAATTGAATGTTTTTACAGCTCGATATTTAAATAATCATAAGACCAAATTTTGTTACAGAATCATAGAAAAGTAGGGCTGGATACTGTTCCAAAAAAGATTTGTGTCCCACTGGTGAACATGTGTTACAGAGCCCCCTCACGGCAGATTAAGCCAATTACTTTTTGTTCTACCTTCAGTGGACACAGAGAACAATTGATCACTGTCCTCTTTATAACAATCTGTAACATATTTGAAGACTGTTATCAGGTCTCCTCTTCATCTTCTTTTCTCATAACTAAACATACCCAACTCATCAGTGAGTTTTCTAAACCTTTTAGTTGCTCTCCTCTGGACTCTCTCCAATTTGTCCACAACTTTCTTAGTGTGGTGCCCAGAACTGGACACACTACTCCAGCTGAAGTCTCACCGGTGCTGAGTAAACAATTACTTCCCATGTTTTACATATGGTACTTTTATTAATTAGCCTTTTTCATAAATGCATCACACTGTTGGCTCATATTCAATTTGTGATCCACTCATATAACCCCCATTCTTTTCTCCAGTGCTACTGAAAAGCCAGTTATTCCCTATTTTGCATTTGGGCATTTGATTTCTCCTTCCTAAGTTTAGCACTTTGCACTTGTCTTTTTTGAATTTCATCTTGTTGATTTCAGATCAATTCTCCAATTTATCAAGGTTCTTTTGATTTCTAATCATGTCCTCCAAGTGCTTGCAACCCTTCCCAGGTTGGTATCACCTGCATATTTTATAAGCATATTCTCCACTCCATTATCCATGTCATTAATGAAAATATTGAATAGTACTGGACCCAGAACAGACACCTGTGGAACCCCACTAGATACAGCCTCCCAATATGACAGTGGACCATTATTAACTACTCTCTGGATATGTCTACACTACGAGAGTAGTTCGATTTTACTTAAATCGAATATGTGGAATCGATATTACAAAGTCGAACGTGTGTGTCCACACTAAGGACAGTAATTCGACTTTGTGAGTCCACACTAACGGGGCAAGCGTCGACATTGGAAGCAGTGCACTGTGGGCAGCTATCCCACAGTTCCCGCTGCCCATTGGAATTCTGGGTCAAGCCCCCAATGCCTTCTGGGGAAAAAAATGTGTCGAGGGTGCTTTTGGGTAACTGTTGTCATCCAACCGTCACTCCCGCCCTCCCTGCCTGAAAGCGCCGGCGGGAAATCAGTTCGCGCACTTTTCTGGTCAGTGACAGCGCGGACGCCACAGCACTGCGAGCATGGAGCCCGCTGCGACCATCGCCGCAGTTATGGCTGTTGTCAACACCTCGCACCTTATCATCCACCTTTCCCAGAGGCAGATGCTGAGAAATCGGGCGAGGAGGCTACGGCAGCGCGGTGAGGACCTGAAGTCTGAGAGTGGCACAGACCTGTCACAAAGCATGGGACCCCACGCCGAGGACATCATGGTGACAATGGGTCATGTTGATGTTGTGGAACGGCGATTCTGGGCCCGGGAAACAAGCACGGACTGGTGGGACCGCATAGTGCTGCAGGTCTGGGATGAATCACAGTGGCTGCGAAACTTTCGCATGCGGAAGGGGACTTTCCTTGAACTTTGTGAGTTGCTGTCCCCTGCCCTGAAGCGCAATGACACCCGGATGCGAGCAGCCCTGAGTGTCCAGAAGCGAGTGGCCATAGCCCTCTGGAAGCTTGCAACGCCGGACAGCTACCGGTGAGTCGCGAACCACTTTGGCGTGGGCAAATCTACCGTGGGGGTTGTTGTCATACAAGTAGCCAACGCAATCGTTGAGCTACTGCTCTCAAAGGTAGTGACCCTGGGAAACGTGCAGGTCATCATAGATGGCTTCGCCGCAATGGGATTCCCAAACTGCGGTGGGGCTATAGATGGAACTCACATCCCTATCCTGGGACCGGACCACCAGGCCAGCCAGTACATTAACCGAAAGGGCTACTTTTCAATGGTGCTGCAAGCACTGGTGGACCATAGGGGACGTTTTACAAACATCAACGTCGGATGGCCGGGCAAGGTTCATGACGCTCGTGTTTTCAGGAACTCTGGTCTGCTTAGACGGCTGCAGGAAGGTATTTACTTCCCGGACCACAAAATAACTCTTGGGGATGTGGAGATGCCTATAGTCATCCTTGGGGACCCAGCCTACCCGCTAATGCCCTGGCTCATGAAGCCCTATACTGGCGCCCTGGACACTGAAAAAGAACTTTTCAACTACCAGCTGAGCAAGTGCAGAATGGTGGTGGAGTGTGCTTTTGGACGTCTCAAGGGGAGATGGAGAACCTTACTGACTCGCTGTGATCTCAGCGAAACCAATATCCCCATTGTTATTGCAGCTTGCTGTGTGCTCCACAATCTGTGTGAGAGCAAGGGGGAGACCTTTATGGCGGGGTGGGAGGTTGAGGCAAATAGCCTGGCTGCTGATTACGCCCAGACAGACAGACGGGCGATTAGAAGAGCCCAGCGGGACGCGCTGTGCATCCGGGAGGCTTTGAAAGCTAGGTTTCTGAGTGAGCAGGGTAACCTGTGACTATTAAGTTTGTTTACAGAGAAGCTGAACCTGCCCCCGTTTCTTTACCCAGTAAATGTTCACTATCCTCTCCAGTTACATACCCCGTTCACCCCGTTCCCCCCCTTCCAACACACGTTTAAAAATAAAATCACTTGACATTTGTTAATGAACACCGTTTTCTTTATTACTGTTTTCGCGGGAAAGTGTTGAACCTGGGACGCAGACTGTGGTGGGGAGCGGGTGTAGTGTAGTGATGCAAAGGATGCTTCTAAACTCCAGGAATGACAGGCTCCGCACTGGTGGACTGGTTGTTTCAACGGAGCCTGCCACCCCTCCTGTTCAGGACTCTATGTGTGGGGGCTATGTGACTTTGTGGCAGGGGGAGGACGGTTACAGATCACCTGCTGCGTGGCTCTGTGATCCAGGATAAGGACCGCTGCATAAGATCTCTAACCGCCCTCCCCCGCCACAAAGTCACATAGCCCCCCCACACACACACACACAGAGAACATGAAAACCACCTCCCAGACTGACCAGGGTAACTAGTGACTGCAATGTGTGTGTGCCCTGCTGCTGAACCTGCCCCCGCCTCTGTACCCTGGTAAAGGTGACTGTCCTGTCCAATTACCAACCCCCTTCCCCCCTTCAGACAGACTCTCCTCTAAAAGAACATGATGGAAACAGTAATTAACAGAAACATATTTTTTATTAGCAACTACACATGAAACTGGGGGATGAAACTGGGACGGGGGCTTGGGTGAGGCGGGAAGGAAAGGACTTATCAAATTTTGGGGAATGAGAGCCTTCTGGTACTTGAGCAGACTGCAGGGGTGGAGTGAGAGTTTTCACGGACTCTGCCGCCCCTCCTTCTTGGGACTTTGGGTGAAGGGGGTATGGGACTTTGTGGCGGGGGAGGGCGGTTAGAGATAGACTGCAGCGGGGCTCTGTCCTCCTGCCTCCGGTCCTGCAGAACATCCACAAGGCGCCAGAGCATGTCCGTTTGCTCCCTCATTAGTCCAAGCAGCGTTTGAGTCGCCTGCTGGTCTTCCTGCCGCCACCTCTCCTCCCGTTCCATGTGTGATCGGTGCATTTGGGACAAGTTCTCCCTCCACTGGGTCTGCTGCGCTGCCTGGGCTCGGGAGCAGCCCATAAGTTCCGAGAACATGTCCTCCCGTGTCCTCTTCTTCCTACGCCTAATATGCGCTAGCCTCTGGGAGTGTGATGCCAGGCTAGGTCGGGAGACAGTCGCAGCTGTGGGATGGGAAAAAGGGAGTGAATTCCTCAAAAAGATAAATTTAGTTGTGAACAAAGAACATAGTCTTTCTCTGTGAACAAGACCATGCACAGCACCTATCACATGCGCACTCAGGACAAGGTCGAATTTTCGGCCTTCGCATTCAGTGCCTGGAGTCTTGCAGTGCAGATCAGAGAAGCGGGGCAGGACAGCGGAATTTGTGTAGCAGGCCGACATGGTAAGCCGTAGACTTGTAGCTGCTTAAAACTTTAATAATAGCACTGGCCTCCTTTCACGTTCAAAGCAATGCCAGTCCTTGCTGCCAGCAATCCGGCAAGCATGAACTCTGCCCCTGTCCCACCCCCTCGCGGCTGTCCCAGGGAAAGATCCCTGTGTGCTGCCCCTTTCTCGCCTCCACCGCGTGGCTGTAAACCGCCGGTTACAGTTCTGTAAAGGAACAGACAAGCAGTCCCAATACTAACATTCCCCTACCTAATTCAAAGCAGGTCACCATGAGCGACATCACTCTGATGAGGATTTCATAGACGGAGAAAGAACGGATGCTTCGGGAAAGCATGCAAAGACCAGGACCGTATGCCGCCATGCTCTGCAAGGCAATGATACCGGAGTACTTGCTTGTCTCCTGGTGCGGAAACGTTTCATACCACGGAGGACCCAATAAGGCCGCTCTCCCCAGGAACCTGATGCAAAGGCTTTCCAATTACCTCCAGGAGAGCTTCGTGGAGATGTCCCAGGAGGATTTCTGCTCTATCCCCAGACATATAGACTGGATTTTACTGTAGCTGCACTGGCAGGGACTAAACAGTAGAGCGCCTAGGGCAAACCAATCATGCTAAACCGGACATTGTTAGATTTTTTTTCAGTAGTTGCACTGCCAAGGACTGAAACGTGAAGCGCCTAGGGCAAACTAATCATGAAAAACCCATTGTTAATATTGTTAATATTCCCGTTCTGTTAAAAATAAATGTTTACATGTTTAAAACACGTACTGACTGATCCTTCCCCTGATTCTGTGTCCGGTTTAACGCCTGGGGACGGTTGGTAGGGGATCTCTGTAAGGGTGATGAAGAGATTCTGGCTGTCGGGGAAATCAGCGTTGTAAGCGCTGTCGACTGCCTCGTCCTCCTCATCTCCTTCCTCATCTTCCCCGTCCGCTAACATGTCCGAGGAACCGGCCGTCGACAATATCCCATCCTCAGAGTCCACGGTCAGTGGTGGGGTAGTGGTGGCGGCCGCACCTAGGATGGAATGCAGTGCCTCGTAGAAACGGGATGTCTGGGGCTGGGATCCGGAGCGTCCGTTTGCCTCTTTGGTCTTCTAGTAGCCTTGTCTCAGCTCCTTGATTTTCACGCGGCACTGCGTTGCATCCCGGCTGTATCCTCTCTCTGCCACGGCTTTAGAGATCTTCTCGTAGATCTTTGCGTTCCGTCTTTTCGATCGCAGCTCGGAAAGCACAGACTCATCACCCCACACAGCGATCAGATCCAAGACTTCCCCATCAGTCCATGCTGGGGCCCTCTTTCTATTCTGAGATTGCATGGCCATCTCTGCTGGAGAGCTTTGCATCGTTGCCAGTGCTGCTGAGCTCGCCACGATGTCCAAACAGGAAATGAGATTCAAACTGCCCAGACAGGAAAAGGAATTCAAATTTTCCTGGGGCTTTTCCTGTGTGGCTGGTCAGAGCATCCGAGCTCGGACTGCTGTCCAGAGCGTCAACAGAGTGGTGCACTGTGGGATAGCTCCCGGAGCTATTACCGTCGATTTCCATCCACACCTAGCCTAATTCGACATGGCCATGTCGAATTTAGCGCTACTCCCCTCGTTGGGGAGGAGTACAAAAGTCGAATTTAAGAGACCTCTATGTCGAACTAAATAGCTTCGTGGTGTGGACGGGTGCAGAGTTAATTCGATGTAACGGTGCTAAATTCGACATAAACTCCTAGTGTAGACCAGGCCTCTGAGTACAGTTTTTTAACCAGTTGTGCGCTTGTAATTCATCTAGTTTTGTGTAGCCCACATTTCCCTATTTTATATATGAGAATGTCACATGGGACTATGTGTGAAAGAATATACCCCTGTGTTCATACCCTAGACACTATTGTAATAATGCTTGTATAAGGCATACCTTGTAAGTTATCATTTGAAAACTCATAATTTGCTGATCAGGATCATCCTGATAAAATATGTGTGGCAACGTTGTATGTGAAGTTATAAGATTTCCCTGTATGGTGTTATTAACACATGTTCCAAACTCCACAGCCCTGTCCAAACAGAAGCTGGCAAACAACTCTTTCTTAATCAAAGAAGTGTATGTTTGCCTTAATTTGCATTTAATCAGTAAACAGAATCATTGAGCAGGAAGGGAAGACAAAGGAAGTTCAATCAGGTGAAAAAAACAGCAGGGAATATCCTTTCATATAAACTCTTTGTCTCCTGGTTCTCAGTTGGAAATGTTTTTTGAAGAGGGGGACTGAAGCTAAAAAAGGAGGGACAACCCCCCAAGGCACCCCTCTCCCTGCCCATTGCATTCACTACACCTGAAGAGACAAAGGAAACAGTCGTTGGACTCTGGAGAAGGGTTCCAGACCTGAGAGTTTGGTCAGTAGCCTGATGGAGTATGTGGTGAGAAAGTTTGTTTTGCAACTAAGATAGTTTCTTAAGTAGATACTAGTAAACGTTTTATATTTCTTTTTCTTGAGGCCATTTCTGACTTTTATGCCTCATTACTTGTACTCATTTAAAATCTGTCTCTTTGTAGTTAATAAACTTGTTTTACTGTTTTATCTAATCCAGTGTGCTCAAGTTGAAGTGTCTTGGTAACTCCATTTGGGGTAACAAGTTTGTGTGCATTTTATTCTCTTAAAGGAATAACGGACTTACCATACTTGTACTATCCAGCAGATATCTGGGCAGTACAGGACATACATTTCTGGGGGGAAATCTAGGACTGGGAGTGTGTTGGGGTCACCCTGTGGTAATTTTTAAGGCTGGTAAGAGCCAGGGTGTGACTGACTGGCTGCAGCACACACAAAGAGACACCACTGGGTGTGACTTATATGGTTCAGGCTGTTTGTGAGCAGTCCAGGTTGGAGGCAACAGCAACAAGGCATTGTAAAGGGCACCCCAGGTTACAGGGCAGAGATGACACAGCTACTCATTAGTCTGCATTGCACCCTTTTGTGTCAAAAGCTTTACTAAAATAATGATAAATCACATCTATCCCCCTTATCCACTAAGCCAGTAACCCCGTCAAAGAAGGGAAATAGGTTGGTTTGGCTTGATTTGTTCTTGACAAATCCATGTTGTCTATTACTTAACACCCTATTATCCTCTAGGTTAATATTACAAAATGCTTACAAAATGATTGTTTAATAATTTATTCCAGTATCTTTCCAGGTATCAAAGTTAGGCTGACTGATTTATAATTTCCTGGGTCATCTTTGTTCCCCTTTTAAAAGATAGGTACTATGTTTGCCCTTCTCCAGTCTGGGATGTCAACCATCCTCACTGAGTTCTCAAATATAATTCTTAATGGTTCTAAAATTGTTTAAGGTAGTTCCTTACATTCCTGAATTTTGTCAGGCTCTGCAGACTTGAATAAATCTAATTTATCTAAATATTCTTTAACATGTTCTTTCCCTAATCTGGCTTGTATTAATTTCCCCTTGTTGTTAATATTAATTGTGTTAAGCATCAGGTCACAATTAACATTTTTAGTGAAGCCTGAAGCAAAATAGGCATTAAACACCTCAGTCTTCTTGGTGTCATCATTATTAGCTCTCCTTTCCCGCTAAGTAGTGGACCTATACTTTCCTTTGTGTTTCTCATGCTCTTAATGTATTTATAGAACCTCTTTATAGTTTGCTGTTGTCCCTTTAATATTGTTTCTTCCAGAAACTGCTAACTCTGCTGAACTCCTTGTTCCTTTTTCTTCCCATGGGACCTTACCTACTAGTTCTCTGGGTTTGTGAAAGTCTGTTTTTTGTAGTCCATTGTCCTTATTCTGCTGCTCTCATTCCTTCTTTTCCTTAGAATCACAAAGCCTATTATTTCATAATCACTGTCACCTAAGTTGCCTTCCACTTTCAGATTCACAATCAATTCCTTCCTGCTAGTCAGAGTCAAGTCTAAAATGACGGCCCCTCTGGTTACTTAACTCCATCTTTTGAAACAAGAAGTTGTTCCCGACACATTTCAAGAACTTATTGGACTTTTTGTTGTATTACTTTTCCAACAGATTATTATGCTAATCTAAGTCCCTGGCAATTCAATTGGCCTCCGAGAAGTTGTCCAGTGGTTTAAGTCATTGCAGAATTGGACTCATTATTATGATAGTTGAGCTTTAAAAATCTTGTACAAGATTTCCAGTCTGATGCAGTGATTGCCATATAATAGCATTGGCATTCTTTTCTTGAAAGACAGATGGAATTTTAGGTTTTTAGGGTCATACATTTTACAATCTCATTGAATAGAGCAGTTCACAACTAATAAGAACGTCACTAAGAAAAAAGGTGTTTTTTTTTTTTAAATCATACATTAGTTAACACATGATAACTAACATATGGTACAATCCTAGTATGGGCAAGGCAGTTGTACTTTTAACATTTGACTGCCTTGTCCACACAAAGATTTTACCACATGTTGGGAAATAAATTGTAAAAAAATCCACCTTTTTTTCCTAGCATGGACACATCCAAGGTTTTCTTTACAACCTGAAAGACAAGGCACTTTTATTTATTAAATGAAAGTTTGATTATGCAGAAAACCAAAATCTGCAGTACTTATTCCTGTAGCCCTAACAATAGTACATGATGGAAGGCCAGAATCAATGTCTGACATCACCAGTGACATCTGATGAGAACAGCTGATGCAAACCAAGTAGTCAGCCAGCTGCTTCAATTTCTCTTGCTAAGAAAAAGGAGTTGTTTTTCTGTGTTAAAATCTCAGAGGATAAAAACTTCAGCCTGTAATATTTTCCATGTTGACATCCTTCTCTGCTGAAGTCCTTATCCCTATAGAGGTATCAGTGCGAAAAAGTTTTCTGGACAGAAAAAAATCTTCATTTAAATTCTTATTTTTATTTAAAAAATCCAAAAGGTTAAAGACACATATAGTGACTGACTTCAGGAGAATATTTTTTAAACGCATTCCAGTCAAAATAGTTCCTTCGATTGTGTATATTACTTTCCTTTTGGCGTCAGGCAATAAACCACATTTCAGGAACAATTTTTTTCTCTTGGGTAATATTTTACTGCTTTTCTGCTTAGAGCTAGCCAATATTTGTACAACATATATTGCACAGACATATAATAGATAATTTGTGAATATTATTTTTGTTGTTTTTTACTTATCACATATACAGAGGTAGAAAAATACAACAAAATATTAATGTCCAAATGAAGAGAAGACTCTATTAAATTATATTAAAATATTTACCCTGTATAGGAAACTAGAGACAGTATAAAGACATGCTGAAATATCTAACAAATTTATTAGAGCATAAGCTTTCGTGGGCTACAGCCCACTTCTTCGGATGCATATAGAGTGGAACATATATTGAGGAGATATATATACACACATACAGAGAGCATGAACAGGTGGGAGTTGTCTTACCAATTCTGAGAGGCCAATTAAGTAAGTGAAAAAAAACTTTTGAAGTGATAATCAAGATAGCCCAGTACAGACAGTTTGATAAGAAGTGTGAGAATACTTACAAGGGGAGATAGATTCAATGTTTGTAATGGCTCAGCCATTCCCAGTCCTTATTCAATCCTAAATTGATTGTATCTAGTTTGCATATCTGCTGAGCTGGAATTGATATGCAAACTAGATACAATCAATAAATGCTCTAATAAATTTGTTAATCTCTAAGGTGCCACAAGTACTCCTGTTCTTTTTGCGGATACAGACTAACACGGCTGCTACTATGAAACCTGAAATATCTAAGAATATTCAGAGCAAAGATGAAAATACATAAACTTGGAGTGTATCCAGGGAAAGAAATGAAATGGAAATATGGGGTTGGAAAAGATTCCATGGAGCACCAACAGTCCAATAAACTCAGTGGTTCCCAATTCTGGTTCCTTTTACACTCATGCAAATGGATTGACTTCATTGGGAATTTTACCTGAGTAAAAATGTCAGTATTGAGTTATTAGAGCAAAGTAAAGATTATGGGCCAGAGTCTCAGCAGATGTAAAATTAGTATTATTCCACTGAAGTCAGCATAGCTAAGCGAAGTTAAACCAACTAAGTAGCTGGTCCACTAGAGGGAACAGAGATATGAGGCCTGGCTAGAAACAAATTACAATGCTAACAGTAGTTGATTTCAAAAATTTCCTTCTGTTTTTACATTTATTTATCACAGTGTCATATATTTTATTTAGGTTAGTAATCACATACTTTGCTTCTGTTCCACACAGGGATTGGGACAGAGATCAGCTGTCAACATGGTAAAGGAAGAAAGGTCACTTACACATGGGATTTGTTTACTGATGTTCCTAATAACAAGTCTGTTGTTGGAAATATCATCCTTTTCTGTTTAATTTCATCTCTCACTGAGCAATATCTCTTAACAAGCATGAAAAAGTCAGCTACAATATACTTTGCCCATAAATGCTGTTGAAACTTTTGATTTAGTATGAATGGGTTTCCCTAAATAAACAGCAGAACTGATTTAATTTTTAAAAAGCACTCAGTGTACTGAATGCAGCCTTATGCTCAGTTTATTATATTTATATATGTATTCTGCAAAAGTTTTAATGCAGCAGGTTTGGAGAAAGAAAAATAAAGTGCTTGAAGAACTTCATTAGAAAAAAGTTCTGCAAATAAAAATAAATGATAATTGAGATAAAAAATTAAAATATTTCAGTATATTAAAATGTGGTAAACAACCCACCAAAGGGCCTTGATTCTGGAAGGCTATGAGCTCTGTCTATTCCCTCAAAGTCAATGGGAACTGTGCGTGCGAAGAAACTATTAAAATCAGGCCACTTAAGATGGCCATATTAGGTGGATTTAGGTAGCTAGCTGTAGACATCCCAGTTTGAAAACTTTGGCCCAGATCTTCAAAGGTAGGTGCCAAACTACCATTAAAATCAATTTGAGTTAGGTACTGAAATACTTTTTGAGGATCTGGGCATTACTGTTATTGACTTGTATTGGATGAGTTATTAGCAGAAATGGGATTCCAATCCACAAAACCTAATTCTGCCCCTGCAGAATCTGAGAGCTTCCTTTGAAGTCAGTAGCTGTTGGCTCTATGTTGATTGAACTGAGCTGTTCACAAAGCTCTTTTGACATTTAGAATAGACTTGGGGTCAGTTTACTATGTTTTAGGAAAAGGTTCAGGAATAAAATTGATCTCTCATTTACACTCTAATTGTCAATACACAATATAAATTTTGAAATCAAAGGTTTCTGACAGGTTTCAGAGTAGCAGCCGTGTTAGTCTGTATCCACAAAAAGAACAGGAGTACTTGTGGCACCTTAGCGACTAACAAATTTATTAGAGCATAAGCTTTCGTGGGCTACAGCCCACTTCTTCGGATGTGCATATACATATATATGCATCCGAAGAAGTGGGCTGTAGCCCACGAAAGCTTATGCTCTAATATATTTGTTAGTCTCTAAGGTGCCACAAGTACTCCTGTTCTTTTTAAAGGTTTCTGAGTATTTCAATGAAGTTTTGAGGACATTTCTGCTGACATGGTGAAAATGGTTGATTTACATAAAACAGTATCAAAAGTTCAGATGCAATTATTGTGAAGGCACCTGTATACATTGTGTCCATATGCTGTAATCCAGATCAGTTAGGGGCTGTGTCACCCCAGCCCTGCAAACTGGGGTGCCTCACAATGCTTTGCTGCTGTAGCTCCCAAGTGGTCTCCTCACAAACAGCCAAATAGCATGTATGTCACACCCTGAATGTCTGTGTATAGCCACAGCCCTGGTCCAGCAACTCGAACCCCAGCAGCCTGTCAGCAAACACCAGCCACACTGTGGCATCCAGAGGCATTGGTTACTACTTGCAGGATGACCCCAAAACATTCCCAATCCCAGTTCCCCCCACCACAAAAAGTGTGTCCTGCACTATCCAGCCCTCTCCTGAACAGTTCAGATATATTAGGTCCATTGACCCTTTAAGGGGATCAACATACAGCATCAACTGCTACCTGAAATGGAGTTACCCAAACAATTCACAATACTGAATTAGGCCTGGTCTACACTAGGAGTTTATGTCGAATTTAGCACCATTACATCGAATTAACTCTGCACCCGTCCACACCACGAAGCTATTTAGTTCGACACAGAGGTCTCTTAAATTCGACTTCTGTACTCCTCCCCGAGGGGAGTAGCGCTAAATTCGACATGGCCATGTCGAATTAGGCTAGGTGTGGATGGAAATCGACGGTAATAGCTCCGGGAGCTATCCCACAGTGCACCACTCTGTTGACGCTCTGGACAGCAGTCCGAGCTCGGATGCTCTGACCAGCCACACAGGAAAAGCCCCGGGAAAATTTGAATTCCTTTTCCTGTCTGGGCAGTTTGAATCTCATTTCCTGTTTGGACATCGTGGCGAGCTCAGCAGCACTGGCAACGATGCAGAGCTCTCCAGCAGAGATGGCCATGCAATCTCAGAATAGAAAGAGGGCCCCAGCATGGACTGATCGGGAAGTCTTGGATCTGATCGCTGTGTGGGGCGATGAGTCTGTGCTTTCGGAGCTGCGCTCGAAAAGACGGAACGCAAAGATCTACGAGAAGATCTCAAAAGCCATGACAGAGAGAGGATACAGCCGGGATGCAACGCAGTGCCGCGTGAAAATCAAGGAGCTGAGACAAGGCTACCAGAAGACCAAAGAGGCAAACAGACGCTCCGGATCCCAGCCCCAGACATCCCGTTTCTACGAGGCACTGCATTCCATCCTAGGTGCGGCCGCCACCACTACCCCACCACTGACCGTGGACTCTGAGGATGGGATATTGTCGACGGCCGCTTCCTCGGACATGTTAGCGGACGGGGAAGATGAGGAAGGAGATGAGGAGGATGAGGCAGTCGACAGCGCTTACAACGCTGATTTCCCCGACAGCCAGAATCTCTTCATCACCCTTACAGAGATCCCCTACCAACCGTCCCCAGGGGTTAACCCGGACACAGAATCAGGGGAAGGATCAGTCATTAAGTGTTTTAAACATGTAAACATTTATTTTTAACAGAACGGGAATATTAACAATATTAACAATGGGTTTTTCATGATTAGTTTGCCCTAGGCGCTTCACGTTTCAGTCCTTGGCAGTGCAACTACTGAAAAAAAATCTAACAATGTCCGGTTTAGCATGATTGGTTTGCCCTAGGGGCTCTACTGTTTAGTCCCTGCCAGTGCAGCTACAGTAAAATCCGGTCTATATGTCCGGGGATAGAGCAGAAATCCTCCTGGAACATCTCCACGAAGCTCTCCTGGAGGTAGTTGGAAAGCCTTTGCATCAGGTTCCTGGGGAGAGCGGCCTTATTGGGTCCTCCGTGGTAGGAAACGTTTCCGCGCCAGGAGACAAGCAAGTACTCGGGGATCATAGCCTTGCAGAGCATGGCGGCATACGGCCCTGGTCTTTGCATGCTTTCGCGAAGCATCCGTTCTTTCTCCGTCTATGAAATCCTCATCAGAGTGATGTCGCTCATGGTGACCTGCTTTGAATTAGGTAGGGGAATGTTAGTATTGGGACTGCTTGCCTGTTCCTTTACAGAACTGTAACCAGCGGTTTAGAGCCACGCGGTGGAGGCGGGAGAGGAGCAGCATACAGGGATCTTTCCCTGGGACAGCTGCGAGGGGGTGGGACAGGGGCAGAGTTCATGCTTGCCGGATTGCTGGCAGCAGGGACTGGCATTGCTTTGAACGTGAAAGGAGGCCAGTGCTATTATTAAAGTTTTAAGCAGCCACAAGTCTATGGCTTACCATGTCAGCCTGTTACCCAAATTCCGCTGTCCTGTCCCGCTTGTCTGATCTGCACTGCAAGACCCCAGGCACTGAATGCGAAGGCTGAAAATTCGACCTTGTCCTGAGTGCGCATGTGATAGGTGCTGTGCATGGTCTTGTTCACAGAGAAAGACTATGTTCTTTGTTCAACCAAAAATTTATCTTTCTGAGGAATTCACTCCCTTTTTCCCATCCCACAGCTGCGACTGTCTCCTGAAATACCCTGGCATCACAGTCCCAGAGGCTAGCGCAGATTAGGCGTAGGAAGAAGAGGACACGGGAGGACATGTTCTCGGAACTTATGGGCTGCTCCCGAGCCCAGGCAGCCCAGCAGACCCAGTGGAGGGAGAACTTGTCCCAAATGCACCGATCACACATGGAACGGGAGGAGAGGTGGCGGCAGGAAGACCAGCAGGCGACTCAAACGCTGCTTGGACTAATGAGGGAGCAAACGGACACGCTCTGGCACCTTGTGGATGTTCTGCAGGACCGGAGGCAGGAGGACAGAGCCCCGCTGCAGTCTATCTCTAACCGCCCTCCCCCGCCACAAAGTCCCATACCCCCCTCACCCAAAGTCCCAAGAAGGAGGGGCGGCAGAGTCCGTGAAAACTCTCACTCCACCCCTGCAGACTGCTCAAGTACCAGAAGGCTCTCATTCCCCAAAATTTGATAAGTCCTTTCCTTCCCGCCTCACCCAAGCCCCCGTCCCAGTTTCATCCCCCAGTTTCATGTGTAGTTGCTAATAAAAAATACGTTTCTGTTAATTACTGTTTCCATCATGTTCTTTTAGAGGAGAGTCTGTCTGAAGGGGGGGAAGGGGGTTGGTAATTGGACAGGACAGTCACCTTTACCAGGGTACAGAGGCGGGGGCAGGTTCAGCAGCAGGGCACACACACATTGCAGTCACTAGTTACCCTGGTCAGTCTGGGAGGTGGTTTTCATGTTCTGTGGCGGGGGAGGGCGGTTAGAGATCTTATGCAGCGGTCCTTATCCTGGATCACAGAGCCATGCAGCAGGGGATCTGTAACCGTCCTCCCTCTGCCACAAAGTCACATAGCCCCCACACACAGAGTCCCGAACAGGAGGGGTGGCAGGCTCCGTTGAAACAACCAGTCCACCAGTGCGGAGCCTCTCATTCCTGGAGTTTAGAAGCGTCCTTTGCATCACTACACTACACCCCCTCCCCACCACAGTCTGCGTCCCAGGTTCAACACTTTCCCGCGAAAACAGTAATAAAGAAAACGGTGTTCATTAACAAATTTCAAGTGATTTTATTTTTAAACGTGTGTTGGAAGGGGGGGAACGGGGGGAACGGGGTATGTAACTGGAGAGGATAGTGAACATTTACTGGGTAAAGAAACGGGGGCAGGTTCAGCTTCTCTGTAAACAAACTTAATAGTCACAGGTTACCCTGCTCACTCAGGAACCTAGCTTTCAAAGCCTCCCGGATGCACAGCGCGTCCCGCTGGGCTCTTCTAATCGCCCGGCTGTCTGGTTGGGCATAATCAGCAGCCAGGCTATTTGCCTCAACCTCCCACCGCGCCATAAAGGTCTCCCCCTTGCTCTCACACAGATTGTGGAGCACACAGCAAGCTGCAATAACAATGGGGATATTGGTTTCGCTGAGATCACAGCGAGTCAGTAAGGTTCTCCATCTCCCCTTGAGACGTCCAAAAGCACACTCCACCACCATTCTGCACTTGCTCAGCCGGTAGTTGAAGAGTTCTTTTTCAGTGTCCAGGGCGCCTGTATAGGGCTTCATGAGCCAGGGTATTAGCGGGTAGGCTGGGTCCGCGAGGATGACTATAGGCATCTCCACATCCCCAAGAGTTATTTTGTGGTCCGGGAAGTAAATACCTTCCTGCAGCCGTCTAAACAGACCTGAGTTCCTGAAAACACGAGCATCATGAACCTTGCCCGGCCATCCGACGTTGATGTTTGTAAAATGTCCCCTATGGTCCACCAGTGCTTGCAGCACCATTGAAAAGTAGCCCTTTCGGTTAATGTACTGGCTGGCCTGGTGGTCCGGTCCCAGGATAGGGATGTGAGTTCCTCTATAGCCCCACCGCAGTTTGGGAATCCCATTGCGGCGAAGCCATCTATGATGACCTGCACGTTTCCCAGGGTCACTATCTTTGAGAGCAGTAGCTCAACGATTGCGTTGGCTACTTGCATCACGCTTCTGGACAGTCAGGGCTGCTCGCATCCGGGTGTCCTTGCACTTCAGGGCAGGGGACAGCAACTCACAAAGTTCAAGGAAAGTCCCCTTCCGCATGCGAAAGTTTCGCAGCCACTGTGATTCATCCCAGACCTGCAGCACTATGCGGTCCCACCAGTCAGTGCTTGTTTCCCGGGCCCAGAATCGCCGTTCCACAACATCAACATGACCCATTGCCACCATGATGTCCTCGGCGTGGGATCCCGTGCTTTGTGACAGGTCTGTGCCACTCTCAGACTTCAGGTCCTCACCGCGCTGCCGTAGCCTCCTCGCCCGATTTCTCAGCATCTGCCTCTGGGAAAGGTGGATGATAAGGTGCGAGGTGTTGACAACGGCCATAACTGCAGCGATGGTCGCAGCGGGCTCCATGCTCGCAGTGCTGTGGCGTTCGGGCTGTCACTGACCAGAAAAGTGCGCGAACTGATTTCCCGCCGGCGCTTTCAGGGAGGGAGGGCGGTGGTGACGGTTGGATGACGACAGTTACCCAAAAGCACCCTCGACACATTTTTTCCCCCAGAAGGCATTGGGGGCTCGACCCAGAATTCCAATGGGCAGCGGGAACTGCGGGAACTGTGGGATAGCTGCCCACAGTGCACCGCTTCCAATGTCGACGCTTGCCCCATTAGTGTGGACTCACAAAGTCGAATTACTGTCCTTAGTGTGGACACACACGTTCGACTTTGTAATATCGATTCCACATATTCGATTTAAGTAAAATCGAACTACTCTCGTAGTGTAGACATACCCTTAGTTTTAATTACAAGTTTATTTACTTACAAAAAGATAAAATTTAAGTGAGTACAATTAATGGGGTATTATAATCAGTAATGGTTACTAGAAAAATAAAGATAAAATGCTTTCTAAACTTAACAAACTAGACTTGGTTCAAGATGAAGTCCCTTACCACCTGTTTTCAGTAACATTTCTGACCAAACTCTCAGACCACAATCTGCTCCTCAAGTCCAATGGCTGTTTCTTTTGTCTTCTTAAGTGAAAAGAGAGAGATGGGGAGAGATCACCTGGTGTGTTTTTGCCCCTCACTTTTATAGTCCACTCCCCCTTTGAGATGCATTTTCCTAAAGGTTACCCCTCAAAGCAGAGTTTATGCAACCAGTAAAAGTATCTAGTAGTGACATTGCTATTTCTTCTCATCTCTGTTTGCTGAAATTCAGATTTTCCTTGTCTTGTGTCTTCCCCCTCTAACTGTCTGAGGACACTGTTTACAACTTGTTTGTAAACTGAGATAAACACTCACTCTTCTGTTTAAGTCCTGCTTGACCAGTCCTGCCTAGTCAGAGCTATATGGGTTTGAACATGTGCCAACATCATTCAGTGGGAATTCATAACTTTACATATAATATCACTGCAGACATTCCACCAGGATTTTTTTGACCAGTATGTTATTAGTTTTCAAATGATGCCGTATAAGGCATGTTTTGTAAAAAGATTATTACAGTAGTGTGTAGGATGTGAATACAGGGGTGCATTCCTCACAGATGCCAAATAAACTAAAGTCTAGTTATAACAGGATCTGTGTGAATATGTGTGTGTAGCGTGTGCATGGGGGAGGGGATCTTAAGCTACTGCAGTATCTGTAGCCATGTAGCTTCACTATTTTATGTAGCTGTATTCATTTCAGTGCTTTATTATGACATAACGTACATCAACATTACAAGCTGGCAAGCAGAGATAAATAGTGGCAAAGCTTTTTTATGCTATTTTGTACAGCTGAATACTTTGGAATCTCATTTTTGACAGTTTCAGGCTGAAGTATCATATTTTCCCAGCAACATTATTTAAATTCACAGATGAATGGGACAAAGCTCTTAAAAACCATAGAGCAGCATCACATGTGTGCAAACACAGAGCAGAGTTTACCAACATTAGTTAAACTCTGTGAGATTCTCCTTCACTAATGTCTTTATTTTAATGGGTAATGGCTGTGTCTTTTCAATAGATAATGTCAAAAAAGCAGCAGGGGAAAAACTAACTATAGCCTGATTTAATACGTTTACTGTCTTAAAAAATAATTTATTTCTATTTATTTTTGTTCATTTTATTTAATTTATAATAATGATTCCACCAAGACGTGCTTAGCCAAGCCTCAATGCACTTTTTACATATTTTAAATATACAGACATACAAATAAGTACAAAAGCTAGCAATCTCTCCTCCTCCCAGAATAATAATAGTAGTAACAAGAATCAAGCCCAAACACTTTCTGATCCGGTTTACATATACCAGGCATGATTGCCTCCCTCCCATTCCCAAAACCGAGGAAAATGAATGGGTATTGCAGCATGTCCTGTAGGTCAACATATCTGATCTGTTTCAGATCAATATGGGGAGTGAATTCCAAAGCTGGGGGTCGCTTACAGGGACTCTTCTGGCAGTCTTTTTTCTATTAGATTGGGAGATTGTCTGCATTAGCATGATTGTAGCTATACCTGTGCAAATCTCCAGTGTGGAAGTGCTGCACCTGTGTAAAGTGGGGCTTATATATAATTAGAACAGGGGTTCTCAAACTGGGGGTCGTGAGGTTATTACATGGGGGGTCACAAGCTGTTAGCCCCCATCCCAGACCCTGCTTTGCCTGTAGCATTTATAATGGTGTTAAATATATATATATAAAAGTGTTTGAGAACCACTGAATTAGAGTGACCTACCAATATCAGAACCTGTAATGTCTGGCAGCTATGACACAAGATAGTGGAAAACTCTAAGGCATGCAAGTTCCAATCCATCAAAGCCATTGTAAGACAAAACCCACAATTTAAACTCCACCTGAAAAGCAATGATGAGCCAGTGCGGATCCCAGAGTACTAGTGGCATGTGGCCTCAAGGAGATATATCACCCAATAAGATATACCTCATTCAATTTTCAGGAACATTGAAGTAGAGCTGGTTGAAAATTTTCTAGCAAATCTTTTTTTCAGTGGATAGTTAGGGTTTTGATTTAACTAACATTTTTGTCTAAAGTGTCTGCTTTCCTAGAAAAATGTTCGATTTTATGTCAAAAAACCAAAATCAATAAGAAGTCAAAATTTTCCACTGAAAATTTTGCTGAAGATTAACATGTTTTGTTCATATCAAATTTTCCATGGAACAAAACCAATTTTCCAACTTGTTCTACTTTCAAATAATAGTACTATGTAACGTTATGTAGTAATGTAATGTGATCTTGAGATGACACAGACATGAACTATGGTAGCAGGGTTCACATCTGAAAGAAACTGTCACAGTCTCTTTACCAGGCATAAATGTAAAAAAACTGTTCTAGTCAGTGCAACTTTATTATTTGCAGAAGCAGCTGGGGATACAACAATACCATCAGACTGTGAACTCTAGTAACAAAGAGGAAGCAGAGACCCTCAATCAGATGGAAGGATAAAATCCACACAGTATTTTCTGATTGCTTTCACCAACAACCAGCATCACCAGTTGACAGATCTAGCAATATCAGCACTTGATCTCCATCTGTCACCAAAAGGAAATCGTCTCTTAATGCCACCAGCACAGCCTTTGTACAGACTCTGTACTCAGATTGCTTGATAAATGTCAAGGAGATCTGAGACAACTAAGGCTCTCTCAGCTTTCTCAACAAACTTATCCAGCAAAGGAAGATTAGATACTGGGCAGTTATTGGTAAGAATGTCAAGTGGTGATTTCTTACATAAAGGCAAACTACAACAAAACCCGCAACCTACCTTCAATGAGCTTAAGCATGCTCAACACTTCTGAAAATCAGGCCATTTATTTGCGTGCGTTGGTATAGATTTACAAGCCTAGATAGGTTACTATTCTTGAAAATATTTGTATTCCATGTATTTCGTATTCAAATCAAGACTTGTGTTAAGGTTACTGACATGATTAAGGACCTAATTCTGTAAATCCTTAATCACAAATCATTGACTTCAGTGGACTACTCAAACAAGTAACAGCTTCTCATATGATTAAAGAGTTGCAGAGCTGGGTCCTAACTCATCAGGAAAAATGGAAGATTTTTGACAAATAGGGTTTTTGTATAGCACTACTGATGTATGCTGTACCTTATGAGAGATTGTTATTTTCTGTATAACAAGTTACCTTTAATAGTTATGCTCCTGGATATGTTAGGAAATTATTCTTCTCATAGAGTTAAGTTTTATAAATTATAGGAAATCAGAAAAATGTGGAAACACCTTTAATTATGTCTGATGGGTATGGATATTTCCCTTGAGTCTTCAGTATTTTTTTTTTTTTTTGTAATTGGTCCTTTATTAAATTACTTTTGATGGAATCAGATAACAATGATAGAAAAATTATAAAAAGAGTCATCAAGTGACATGCTAATGAATAATTCTGTTTTGCTAGAAGAAAACAACAAGCTTCCAACAGCATTTATTCTCTCTAACTACAAATACCTAAGTACAAAATATTGCATATTTTACAGGGCCTGTTTTTGTCTCATTCTGAAATAAAGTGCTTAATAACTAAACTCATTAATGCTAATGGTAAATCAGTGAGATTAAATATTTCTATAAATCATTTTATTAATAAAACAGAGGGCTCATTAAAGAGCTATTGAACTGTAAAGATACAATATTTCAGTATCAGCATTTTATAAACATTTCAATTAGCACAGGTTGACAACGTAGAGGAGGCGGCATAAAATACCTAAGCTACAGAATAGGAAATAGAGTGCAAACTCAGCTTCTTGAAAAATGAAGGATGTTTTGGTGGGGGCCATAATTGCATAGCAAATGGAACATTTTTTAAAATAAATATATAAAGAGATTCTAATTTGTGCTTTTCAAGGACCTTCTGAAGGACTGTGTGCTACTACCGTACACTATATCATTTTATTATTATCCTTAGAAGGATGACTGCCAACCTAAAAGGAATTTGAACAGTTGAGGGAGGACAAAGAAGTGCATACTTAAACACACTCAGACAAACAGTGATAGCTTAGGAGAACAAAGTGAGGAATAAAGTGCCCTCAGTAAGAATGTTTAACATATGTAAATAGTTAAAAATGATAGCGAAAAGTCTTCATTTCAAATGCGCTACAACAAATGTGAAAGCAGAAAATAAGTACTAGGAGGATGTCGGGTTACACAATATCCTGATTCTTTCCCATGTCAAACCTTTCTTTTTCTTTAATTGGAACAAATGTTAAAAATTTAAAAAATAAAAATTGGTAAGTGCCCTAAGGAATTAATAGAAAAAAAAATCAGTTAATTTCACCCTCAAGCTGCTCTCTCTTCTCCACTTCTGTATGATCCGCCCTTTTTCAAATTAGTATGTTAGCTTTGTGGCTGTGAAAAAAACATTGGCAAAAGAGATAATCTATTGCCTAGGTACTTAAAAAAAAGAAAGCATGGTTTTAAGAGCTTTTGATTCCTCCCAAAGCCAAACAAATATCGACACTCAAACCCTTAGTTTTGTGTATTATGTTCCATGCAGGGAAAACAAGTCTTTTCCTTTGGGGTTCAGCATGTCAAGGAATATAATGTAAGTGACTGACTATCGGGCTCATATTTGAACTTGAGCTGCAGGACTAAGCATCTCAAAGCTTTACTCATTGTGCAGGGGATGGTGGGCCATATGTTAGCTAATGATATTCTGCATTGACTTTGTCCTAAATGTATGAAAGCAACACCTGAAAGGACTTCACACCTTAAGACCTTTAGGGAAAAGGCTGCTGTATATCCCATGTGAAACATAAGTAATAAGAATATAATATGGATCATTTAATCAAAGCACAAAATAGTTATATGCACAATCCAGTGCACAAAACATATTTTCTAAAGTCCCAGTTATTTCCTGTGCACAGCCATCCTCCTGATCCAGTGTTATATACATATATCAATGGGGAATTGACCTAAATGTGCACTAGATCATGACCATTGCTCAGGTTGTATGGGTCTTTAATTTTGACAAGGTGCAAAAAGTTGGGTTTCTTTAATTTTTATAATCTCCAGAGTTTTGAAATGTGCATTATCATTTAATGGGCACAATTCCTTTCTTTCCATCCATTCTGCACTGTCATAAAGTCATAGAAGTTAATGCCAGAAGGGACCACCAGATCATCTAGTCTGACCTCCTTTATATCACAGGCCAACACCACTCAGCACTCACACACTAACCTCACCAACTGAAATTAGACTGAAGTGTTACAACCCACTATTATGTGCCAGAGGCAGAGAATAGGAGGGAGTGAGGTGCACCAATGCCTGAGGCTTGCTCAAAGGCAAGGAAATGATTATGTGAGATATGCTGCAGAGGAAAGCGGAACACACACCCTGTCAGGGTTCCCTCCCCACTCTGAACTCTGGGGTACAGATGTGGGGACCCGCATGAAAGACCCCCTAAGCTTATTTCTACCAGCTTAGGTTAAAAACTTCCCCAAGGCACAAATCCTTTCTTGTCCTTGGATGAGTACTGCTGCCACCACCAAGTGAGTTAGACAAAGATTCAGGAAAAGAACCACTTGGAGTTCCTGTTTCCCTAAAATATCCCCCCAAGCCCCTTCACCCCCTTTCCTGGGAAGGCTTGAGAGTGACCAAGGTGAGCACAGATCAGACCCTTGGGTTTTTAGGACACTAAAAACCCAATCAGATTCTTAAAAAACAGAACTTTGTTATAGAGAAAAAGTAAAAGAAGCACCTCTATAAAATCAGTATGGAAGGTAATTTACAGGATAATCAGATTCAAAACACAGAGGATTTCCCCTCTAGGCAAAACTTTAAAGTTACAAAAACAGGGATAAACCTCCCTCTTAGCACAGGGAAAATTCACAAGCTAAATCTAACACATTTCCTTGCTATTTCAGTAATATTAGATGCTTAGTTCAGATATGGCTTAGGGAGATGTATTTTCCCTGCCCTGGTTCCTCGCTGACCCGGAGAGAACAAAGGAACCCAAAACAAAAACCTTCCCCCACAGATCTTCTCTCCTTATTGGTCCTTTTGGTCAGGTGCCAACCAGGTTATTTGGTGGCACCTTAAAGACTAACAGATTTATTTGGGCATAAGCTTTCGTGGGTAAAAGCCTCACTTCTTCAGATGCATCTGAAGAAGTGAGGTTTTTACCCACGAAAGCTTATGCCCAAATAAATCTGTTAGTCTTTAAGGTGCCACCAGACTCCTTGTTGTTTTTGTAGATACAGACTAACACGGCTACCCCCTGATACTTGAAACCAGGTTTTTTGAGCTTCTTAACCCTTTACAGGTAAAGGAGGGATTAACCCTTTACAGGGTAAGGAGGGATTTTATGCTATCCTGAGCTGTATGTTTATGACACACCCTCTCCCAAAGTTACTGCCAATCTGACCTGAGGGGAAATTCCTTGCTGACCTTATGTATGGCATTAGACCCTGAGCTTGTGAGGAAGAACCAGCCAGCCAAGCACTTCAGAGAGAGAATGCTTGGTGCTAACTCAGAGCGCTGGCCTTCCCTGTCCAATGTCTGATCTCTAGCCATGGCCATCCTTGATGCTTCAGAGGAAGGAGATAATAAAAACAACAACCCATAATGCACTGTGGGAGTGGGAAATCCCTTCCGGATTCCTGCAAGTGGCTGGCTGAAACCCTGAAGCATGAGCTTTTATATACATATCATATAAACAGGAAACAAGCTAGATTCATTGAGCTACAGACTCTGAACCCAAGCGGCCAAATTAGCCTTCATGTAAGTGGTGCAATTAAGTTAATGGAATAGCAGTCGCTTACCCAAAGACTGAATTTGGTCTAGTAACTCTCAGGTAAACCCTTCTTTAGCTCTTTTACAAAAATATAGTATCCATCAACCAATGTGTTCTTGGGTTGGCAAATTGTCACCTGATGTAACAATTTTATTTGTCCAGTTCATATTGTTACAGTATTGTTATAGCAGAACTAATGGCTTACATAATGATATTCATATAATAAATTCTTCAAGCAGCTGCAGACAGGACATTTTCTAGCAGATAATTTGTGCAACGTCGAGGATAAGCATCTGCACTGGACTGAAAGAGGACATATTCTTGATAGGTAACCAAGCTCTAGTAACCCAAAAGCTTTCATTGCCTTTCTAGGAGTATAGATTTAAGGAAGAAGGACTCTAAGAAAGATGGGGAGACAGTATGCTATAAGATAGAAAATGATATACATGATGAATTCAACTCCTTTTGAGGATGTACAAAATATGACTAGCAGGTCACTTTGAATTAATGTAATATGACTTGAAAAGTCAGACACACAAGAACCCTTCAGTACTGATAACGGTGCAGTTTACATCTATAACCAGGGCCGGCTCTGGCTTTTTGACCGCCCCAAGCAAAAAAAAACACAGGGCGGCCAGAACAGCAAAGCAAAAAAAAAAAAAACCTGCGGCGCGGCCGGAGCGCGGGTGCAAGGGGACCGGCTGGGGGGGCGCTGTTGGGGGGAGGGAGCGGGCGGGAGAGAGAGAGAAGTGGGCGGCCAGGGCTACAGCAGGGGCGCTGCCACGCGGCCCCTCCCGCTGCGCCTCCTCCTGCTGCGAGGGCTCCGCTCCGGTCGGCGGGGAGGGAAGGAAGAGGACTGCCCTGCAGGGCGCTCCGGTCCTCCGCACCGCCGCCCCCTACAGGGCAGCCGGAGCGGAACAAAAAAAAAAGCGGCTGTGCCGCCCTAGGATTCGGCAGAATGCCGCCTCGAACAATCTGCCACCCCAAGCACCAGCTTGCTCAGCTGGTGCCTGGAGCCAGCCCTGTCTGTAACCTTTATAACAACAGACAACATTAACAAACAGATGCTATTGTATTCTTAGCATCAAAATTAGTTCCTATATTTGTTTTGCTTTTGATCTTAAGTAGCAAACTGTACATATAGCTTATTAAGCCCTGGTAATTTTCTGTCGATAACTGCTGTATAATTTAGCCAAAAATATAAATATTATGTGATGTTAAATGTAATGATTTGGATGTACTGCTGGCACATTTCCTAGAAATCATCAGCCAAAAAAAATTCTATTATTTGGAAATTTTATTAAAGCATGCAAACTGGTAACAAATGCTTGAAGAGTAAATGTGCTCTGAGGAAGCACATTTGATACCTAGATATTGGTTAGGGAGGGTTTAAAGTTCATGTGAAAGGCCAAATCAAGACTAGAATTTGATCTTGTATATGACGGCATCAAAATTTTGTGAAATATCCATGTAAGATTTTTGGCTTCATTTAAACCAGAACCAGAAAACAGGTCACATCTTACTTTGATTCCAATCTGCAAACAGAACACACAGTGGTATGTTTTACTGATTTAAATTGAATTTTTCCCACCCATGTTAGAAGCAGTTTAGATTTGATGTGATGGATTTAGCCCCTCCCTATTTAAAAGCTTTACAATATATTTGGAACATCTAAAGTGTTTTCATGAAAATATATATGGCTAAATTTTGATTAATATTTAAGTTATTTATCTTACAGACTGTTTAAATCTAATGAGCACTTATGCTAATCATTTTGGCATCAGAGATATGGGAATAAACTCTGAAAGAATGTATAACAGCCAAGTACAAGAGTTTACTGGGGTAAAAAAGTAATCATTCAAAATAAAATTTATCCCTAGTGATGTTGGCAGTTAGGAAAGAAAGGTTTGGCATGTAAGATGAGTTCTTAACAACTATAAAAACACTTTTCCCTTACACAACTGCTTTTGTCTGATGATATCAAAGCATTTGTCAAACATTAACTATTTAATTTTCACAATACTCTTCTGAGGTAAATAAAGGAAGTGTAAGATCACAAGGTTTAACAACTATACTACCCAACAATGAATGACAGGAAGTAAAGAAGTGTATTGTATCCAGTGGAAATTGCAAGAGGAATGTAGGCAAAATATATTGAAATGTGGTCATGACACAAGTATTAATGTCATCATCTGCTCCTATGAAATGTGTCATTATCTTTTTAACTAGTTCAAATGTCCAGGATCTCTGCTTCATTTCTCATCAGGAATACAGCACCTTCAGCAGCATTATGGTTCTTAACAACATGCTGGGTACAGACTGAAAAGGAAGAATGCCACGTACTGAATCACCAACACTATTTTCTTCAGCACCTATGTGCTCCATCCAGCTACTCATTGCTGGAAATTTTCATTGCTGGCTGGCCAAAAGAAAAATGATGGTGTCTGCCAAAAGTGACAGTTCTAGTCATTCCATGAAGCACTAACAGTTATGCATGATCTGATCTTTGAAGGTGAAAGACTTGTAGTACAGCGCTCAGCAAAATACAGTTCATTTATTTGGGATATGTGGAAGTACAGAAGTGTATGTGCAGGGCCAAGTGAGAATGCACAATGCTAAAATATCCACTTTGCTTGCATCATCGAATGCCAACCTCTGCAAAACCCAAGAACCTCCATAAAATGCCATCTCATCCATGGCAAAGGTGATATCAGGTATTTTCATAGTAAATACTGTGCTTCTAGAGGATTATTACCATCATTATTTTTGCTGGAATTACTGGAAAATAGAAGCTTCCAAAGTGACAAGTAAATGTAAATGCCTCTTTGTCTAACACAGAATAAATAAAGGGCTGGTATCTGACAACATTGCCAATTACAATTCACAAAAATTCCAAGAGTCTGCAAATAACTATGATTCTAGTCACACAACAATTAGCCCCCACTATCTCAATCAAACAAGCAAATAAAAGAAACTCACTACAAATTATAAAATACCTAATGAAAAAGACCTGTACCATGCTATGTTAGAGTAGAGGAATCCATTCATTGGTGGTATTGGATCACCTGTTCAGATGAATTGTGGTTTGCATTAGATTTTGTCTTCCACAATTTAGCAATAAATATCTAAATTCATTAGTCCAGGTACAGCTCAGGAAAAGCTTAAAATTAAACTCCTCCAGTCCAGATTATTACAACAGAAACATGAAAGTCTTATCTCTTCTTCAGGAAGAAGAGAGAGTTCACATGCAGACTCTTGAAGGAAAAGTAAATCATGTATTTAAATCTCTGGAAGTTAATTTTAATCTAACTGGTCCTGATTTTGATTTAACAAGGTCTAATTTCAGACCATAACACCATTTTCAGTGAAGGTGCAACCTATGACAATAGGAGGATTTCTTCCATAGGTGTAGGAACTCCACCTCCGTGAGAGATGGGGGTTAGGTTGGTTCAACTGCATTGATCAGGGGTGTGAATTATTTGTTAGGTGCAGCTAATGATACAGGATCTACCCATGTGAAAAACAAAAACATTCCATGGTATCAAAACATCACAATAACCTTTCTTAGGGCACGTCTTCACTACCCGCCGGATCAGCGGGTAGCAATCGATCTATTGGGGATCGACTTATCGCGTCTAGTGAAGATGTGATAAAATCAATCCCTGATCGCTCTGCCATCGACTCCGGAAATCCACCACGGCAAGAGGCGGAAGCGGAGTCGACGGCGGATCAGCAGCGGTCGACTCGCTGCCGTCCTCACAGCCAGGTAAGTCGACCTAAAATACGCAACTTCAGCTATGCTATTCACGAAGCTGAAGTTGCGTATCTTAGGTTGAACCCCCTCCCCCCGTAGTGTAGACCTAGCCTTAAAGAGGAGTATGTAGTACTCGTTTTAATTCAGCATACCTATTTTGAAAAGTTGTTTAAACCTGTTACTCCTGGAATTTTATTATCAATAACAAGAGCACCAGCATATTAATTTATGGCTAAACATAGAACTCAGATGGATACATCTTCTAATCTTGAAGCAGAGAGGTGCTCACGTGAATCAAGATATAAATTTCTGGATATAGTTGATGGCACATCTTATGAAATTAGATTGTTTTCTCATGAGCATTATGGATACTTGAAACTCGAAGGGAAACTGAGTGGTTCTGGTGCCTAAACTGTGAATGTTATTGAGAAAATGAGATTTATCTTGTAAAATATGTCCTAAACCCATTAGTACTAATCCATTAAAAGGTATTATGTTGTTTGCTAAGGACAGGGAGGTCAGTTGTACTCAATTCTGATCCTTCAGGAGTGCTGGATCTGCAGCAACCCAGGTGATCCTGATTTAAGTTTGCCAGATTATTAGCCATTCAGCTCCAATTTTTATTTAGATTGCTGGTCCAGGTCTTACCCTGAAGATAGCCCATGCTGTCTTCAGTCCTTCCCCGGCCACATCATTCTTTCTGGCTTTGTTGTTGCCTTACGGCTTTTCAGTCCCTGTTATTTCTTTCAACAGCCGTAAGTACAGTAAGTATATAATAACATTTGCTGTCGTGGGCAATTTTCTGTGTTAAAAGCCCCTGAAAGGGACTGGGAAAGTGTTACCATTTAGACCAGTATCAGGACATATTATTCTGTGATCTGCTCCTGAGATGTGCTGAGCTATTCCCATCTATCATGAGTGTAATGGGCATTCAACAGCTCTGAGAACCAGGCCTTGGTACGTCATTTGACATTGGTGGAAATACTTTGAACACTTTGCTAAGAAGATGCTAAATTGTTGAAATATTTTTAACTCGGAGTCTGGACTTAACACCAATTAAAATGTATCCAAAATTAACATTTAATTAACATTCATATTTAATTAACTAATTAACATTAACACTGATTAACATTTAAGAGAAATAATGAGAATTGCCTTCCTTGCTTATTAACTCAAAGAGGGCCAAATGTAGCCTCCAGTAACACTTGCATAACACAATAACAGTGGAGTATCACAGTGTAACTCATGACAGATTTTGATTTAAAGAATGATTCTTTTTCCTTCAGCAAATACAAGGTATTCACTCTGGACATTTTTAGTATCAACATAGGAATACTTAGTGGTTCAGACTATTAATCCTTCAGGTCTCCTACTTGGGGCAGTGGCCAATGCCTCAAGCTTCAAAAGAAGGTGGAATCCCCCCATACTGCAGCTAGCCACCAGTAGAATGTAGTAGACTCAGGCGGGGAAATAAAGAAAAAGAAATTCCTTCTCTTTCTGTGAAGATCAGCCAAAAGTATGCAGTTAATAAAAGTACTGTGCTTTCTCTCAAAACAATCTGTCTCCTTAATGATTACAGAGACCTCACACCAAATTCTAAATGGGGTTTAAATCAGCAGGATTACTCCAGTGAACTTCAAGGAGAACTTAACTTCTCATGTGTTTTACAGAATTTTTAATATTATTTAAATATCATCCCTAGATTTAAAAAGCTTTGATGATGCATATAGTGTATTTAAAAACCCTTTAACATGTTCCTGGAAGGTTTTTTTTAATGTTTGTGAAAATTGGTTGTATGAATCAGTAACAGGTGTTCTAGGTTTTATGCTATCACAACATACTTCACCTTCTCTGTTGTTAATCTGAATGCTCTGAGAAGGAACATTTTCTAATGCATTGCAGAAACCATCAGATTTGCAAAGAAACTCAAAAAATCATATTGTCTTAGGAACAGACTCTCATTTATGCAAGTATTTATCTCAGCTAAATTTATGCTATGGTGTTCTGATAAACTGCTGGTGGTACAATATGTGGAATACAAATGCTGCAGAATCTCTTGTGATATCACAATTTAGTATGGCTCTTACAGGATGGATCAGACTTACAGGAATTTAATCTATTCTCGCATTTTTCTCTTGACCCACAAAACTATTTTCATTAACAAAGGACTGATGGGTCAGGTTCCAGATCCAGAGTAGGCTTGATATTTGTGCTCAACCTGAACCGAGCTAAGGTTTCGGATAAGGTTTTGATTCAAAGGCACAAAAGTCTCATGAGCTGTTTTTCATTACATTTTGACTCAAGAAAGTGGCAAACTTGTATAATCAGATGCTATAATAAGATTTCTACCATCCTGATCCACATCTGGAGCACATTTGGAAAATACACCTCTTTTGGTGTTGGGTCCGAGCTGGAATTAAAACTATAGGATTAGGTTCAAATCCCAGAATTCATTTCCGACCCTCTCCACTCTGTCTCTTCCCCCCCTCCCGCCCCCCAAAATGTCACTTTATTTTCAGAAAACTTCAGGTCTTTAGGAGGCAAAGTGAAGGATAATTTTTTAGCAGGTGCTTTCTCTACAGGCAGTCTTTTCCCTGCCAGCTAATTTCTGAGCAGAAGGCAGCAGACCATAAGGAAATGTGACTCCAAAGCATAGCATTGCACTCAATGAAGAAGTGGGGAGAGGAGAAAGCGGAAGGAAAGAGTCTCTTTCTACAGCACTACTACAGTAAACTCCCAAATATGAAAGGAAATGAACTGAGTGTGAAGAAGAGATTTCTAAATAAATATGTTACTAATGAAACAAAGTAAAATAAAGTACAAAAATCCCATTTCAAATTTTAAAATAGGCTTTTCAAACAGTGCTTGCTAATTTTGCCCTCTATAATAATAATAATTAATAATTAATAAACATCTTTATAAAGCACCCTACAAAAATGCCTGGGGTGCTGAACAACAGTCATAAAAACAATTTCTTATTAACTAATAAAAATAACATCCCAACCTCAACAAAATTACAAACAATGTAGGTTAAAAAAAATACCAAAACAAAAACAGAATACAAACAGAACAATAAAACAACAACAGTGGAAGTAATTTAAAAACACTTCTGAACAGCCACATACCAGATTATTAGGTAATTCTAACTACCAAATCAATACTGGATCAACTTCTACTGGTGAAAGAGACAAGCTTTCAAACTACACCGACCTGCAAAAGAGCTCTCTGTGTAGTTTGAAAGCTTGTCTCCCTAATATCCATCTTGTCTCTCTAATATACTGGAACCAACATGGCTACAACAACACTGAAAATCTATTATTATTAATTTGTTTAATATTTACATTACAGTATCATAAAGAGTCCATGCTCAGCTCAGGGCCCTATTGTTCTAGGCACTCTGAATTGCTATGTGTCTACACTGCAATTTAAAAAACATGGGTTGGCCCATGCCAGCTGAGTGGGCTTATGGGGTTTGAGCATGTGGGGCTGTTTAATTGCAGTGTAGACATCTGGCCTCAGCCTGGAGCCTGGAATATAGGACCTTGTGAGGTGGAAGGGTCCCAGAGCTCAGGCTGCAGCCCTGAGCTGCAATGACTTACACAGCCCTGCTGCCCAAGCCCCGTGAGCCTGAGTCAACTGGCAAGGGCCAGCTGTGGGTGTCTAATTGCAATGTAGACATACCCATAGAGGTAGATCCCTGTGCTGAAGAGTTTAGGGTCTAAGCTGTCTGGATCCTGCAAACAGTTCCATGTGAGGAGGCCCTTGTGCCCACAGAGAGCCCCCATGATCCCACACATATCAGAGAGCCTGCTTCCTGTAAATTTAAAGAAATATATGAAGAGCTTTGAAATAGCTGCACTTGTGTGGAAAATTCCATTGAATTGTGATCTGTAGTAAGTGAGCCCAATAGTTTATCAGAAAATAGAAGGTGTGGAATCTCTGATATAATGAAAGAGGCTGGCAGCTTTTGTCTTACTAATTTCCTCTCAAACTTTCCTGGTTCTGTTTGTTTATATATATGTACACACACAAAAACATAGCAACTGGAGTATTTGAAAACTTCTCATAATGTCTCCTTCTGCAAGTGAGGGAGGGAGAAAGCAGTGATTAGATAGACAGATAGACAGATAATGTCCACTTCTGCAAGTATATATATTTCTCGCTCCCTCACTTGCAAAAGGGGACATTATGAGACGTTTTCAAATACTCCAGTTCCTTTGTTTTGTTTTGTATTAGGTAATTCCTAAGAACAATAGTGACTAACAGCAGCTCAGCCAAAGATACCCCCTGCCAATTTTACACTAGGGAAATAATAGGAACTTGGTATAAAGCCTAATTAAACTATGTGTTAATGTGATACAGCCATAATATTAGGGGATTTATTATGTGGTGAAATACATTATTTTCAGATTATAAATGGTTTGGCACAAACCATGTGGGAATATTTTCTTTTTATCAATAGTTGTTTTGTTTTTGTTCTTTAAAAAAAACATATACTGTGAAGTTGGTAGTATGGGCATAAGTGCAGTCTTATATTCCCACGGTCTGTTCAGTTTACCAGTATTAGCTTTATTGCTATGTGGTCACTCCTCTTACCACATCTCTAAGCTATTAGGGAGGGGAAGGCACCAAGATATGTTTCCTAAAAGTGAAATGGTATTAATTCTCAGACTACTGGAGAAGAAAAATTGTCAGAAAACAATTCTGAGAAAGGATATTTAATTTTGGATACATTATTTTGGTAGATAAAATGTTCTGGAGACATAATTGATTATTTTCAGTGCTGTAAATTATAATTCTTACTTATCAGCTCCATGCAAATACACTCTTCAGTTAGAGAAACTACCTGAAGAAAAGATAGGAATTCCAGTGTCTTGACATTTCTTAAAAGAAGTGTTCCTGCCTCTACAGTAGAACCTCAGACTTACGAACTTCCAGTCAAACACACATCATTTGGAACCTGAAGCACACAATCAGGCAGCAGAGACCCCAAAAAAAGCAAATATTGTACAGTACAGTACTGTGTTAAACATAAACTACTAAAAAAAAAAGTAAAAAAAAAGAGATTTGACAAGGTAAGGAAATGATCAGCTGTAAACTTTTGAAAGAACAACCATAACATTTTTTTCAGAATTATGAACATTTCAGAGTTACAAACAACTTCCATTCCTGAGGTGTTCGTAACTCTAAACTTCTACTGTATATTGTTCCACTCAGTCTCTGTGCTATGGAAAAGACTGTGATCCTTACCTTTTTCCAGTCATAAAGTCCTCTATAATCAGGCTATTACTAATATGTTGCTAGGATGAGTTACTTTATACTATAAGCCTTCTAAAATTAAATACACTTCATGAGCTTCCATTTATAGTAGTTGGTAGCAGAGTAACTTTCAGAATGTGACATTGACAATATCAATGCAGTAATGTCATCCAGATCAATCATATCTAGCCTGAAGGGTCATTTTCAAAGTTAACAACCTAAGGTAGAGTCACAAACTGTTAATGCTCTTAAATAAGTTGTTAGCTGTTCAGAAATTTACGGGCTTTAATGCTATTATTTATAGAAGTACAATCAGCTGCCCAAATCTGATTCATGTAACTAAAATACTGCTGACAAAAATTATTTGTACTTATTCAGGCTTCACATCATAAGCCTGGATTCACCTACATTAGTCATTTTCCTATTTTTTTCCCCTGGGCTCAGGTTATCCTCAGCAATGTTGCAATGCAAAATATACTGAAGCTACATTAGCCACGATAAACACAGTGCAAACTAGGTGGGATGGATATGGATTTAGATCCTTTTGACCCAGAAATTTTAAAGTTTAAAATGCACTCCTCACAAGCTGTCCCTAATGCATTTGTTGAGACATTTTTCTTTCTCTCTGTCAAAATTCAATCTTTTTTGCCATATCTAAAGCAAAAATGGCTTGTTCAATTTTTATATTATAGCCCGTTCATTGTGACTGTTGTGTTTGCTGATTTCTCCAAATGTAAGCAGCGCTTACCTCTTGAAAGGTCAAGTCGGTGCAACAGACAGACCAGCAGCAGTGATTCTGAAAAGTAGTTAGAAGGAAGGAGCATATCACAGAGCAAAATTGCAGAATCCACACCGCTACCAGGCCTTGTCTGAATTCTCACTCCCCTTCCACATGAAACATCGGACAAAGTCATCATAACTAATTACCAAGTAGTAAATGAGGCAAATCCTGGGCATGTTTACATGACATGTTAGGCCTAGAGGTCCTGTTAGGCCTAGATAGCAGGAGAATCAAGTGGCTGTGCACTGGGCTAACCAGTCCTGGCAATTGGTGCCTAAATGGGACCTGCACATGCTCTGCTGTAAGGAGCTGTGGAATTGTATCTGGGGACATTAGGGAATTTCCCATAAATGAACTTTCCCTGGCCCTGAGCTGTACATGAATTCCAGTCTCATCTCTCTTCCCATCTGAAACTTGCAGAATTAATCTAGGATACCAGAGAGTCCTGAGTCTTTATTAAAAACATGACTTTTTGTTTTATGAAAAGTGCTTGCCCTTGGCTGATATGGTGTTTTTGTCTTACCATTTTCCTTTGTGAGTTCCTTTGAGAACATAGTGATTATCTGGTTTCACCCACTTAGTTGTTATTGTGGCATTTAGTTCACTGGATGAGGTACACCAGACAGTCACTGTGCTCTCAAATGAAATCACACAGAAAAATGTTAAAAGACAAAATACCTATCAGCCGACGACAAATATTTTTCACAAAGTGATCACTCCATATCAGACCTCTCAGTCCTCATCCTCAAAGGAAACTTGTACAACACTTCAAAAGATGCACCTGATAGCATAAATTCATAACTTTGCTAGATTCTAAAAAATCATAGTTTTAATAAAGACCCTGCATTTATGGCTTATTAGAACACTCTGTAACACACTAACCCCCGTTTTTTGTCCTGTGACTGGAGAGATGTTAACTGGCCACTTCACCTTGGATTGTCTGTTAGAATATATGTTAACTACCTGTTCTACCTTGTATTTAGTTGTGACACTCTGAATACCTTTCCCAGACCTGAAGTAGAGCTCTGTGTAGCTCGAAGCTTGTATCTTTCACCAACAGCTGTTGGTCCAATAAAAGATATTACTTCACCCATTTTGTCTCTCTAATTTCTTTAATATGTCATTTATTGGTGTTCATACCAACAAATATTGGAAAGTAAAGGAGAGTAAAGGCAATAGAGCAGAGTTGTTGTTAGTACCTTTTTATTTCCATATTTTTGGCATATACGTTTTTAAATTACAAAATTCTAAATTCCTGACTTTCAAACTTTTGATTTTCAACCTGAATTCCAAATTTCCTGAATATGAAATGTTCATTTTTTTAAAAACTACTAATATTGTTGTAATTGAATGGTCTCTTTACTCCAATAACTGTATTTTAGTAATGTTATTGTTGTCTGAATATTATATACAAATACCTGAAAATTGGCAATTATAGTTGTATAGAAATGTAGCCACAGTGACATAAAGTCTTGTTCTTTGTCATTGATGCAAAGAAAAAATAATTTAACATAGTGGGTCTCAATTGCTTCTCCTTCACATTGGTGTAAATCATGAGCAGCATCACTGAGGTCAATAGAGTGACCCCAACTGTAAATCCTGCATGAGAGCAGATGAGCCTTTGTGTATGACTAATGTTCATTTTTTTAAAAGTAGTGCTTCTGGGATTTTTTTCCTGACCTCTTCCCTTTAATGTTTCCCAATCCTCTTTTCCCTTTCAGCTCATAAATGAAGTGACAATGACTGTTGTTTCCAGGATGGAGCAAATTCATTATTAGTTTTCTGGAAGCCAAATACTGACAATCCCAGCTATTAATCTCTTTGCTAATGTGCCAGCTCAACAGTGCAGAATCATTTAAAAATCTCTCTTCAAGAGAGAGAGACAGACACCTTTTTTTCCCCTGGAACAGGGGCAGTCCCTTAGCTTCTGTAGAATTATTCCTTATTTAATCTGTCTAAAAGTAATGTTACTTGGGATATGGTTTCTTTCCCCCTACGTAACACAACTGTTCCAGACATTATTTTACAAAATGTCTCAAATTAAACATTCTCTGTCAATTACAGATGATAGAAATCTGCTCAGATGAGAACGTTACTACAATGCCTGCTTTAATTGCTACATTATTATCTCCAGACCTGAAAAACCCCAGAGACCCTCGATACATAAGATGCCTTTCAGCTACGCAGGTGTGGAATTCATTATAAGTTGTTTCTCTTCTTTATTTTTTTAATGGGGAAAAATCCTAAATGCATTGGGACTGTGTCAGTGCCCTGGGGTTTTGGAGTAAGTTGAAATAATATTTAAAGTTTAAGCATGTTTCTGCTTTGGAAGCTAAGTAGGGTAGAGTGAAAAGCAAGGAAGTGTGACCAGAAGGGCTGTTCAAAGAACAGCAACAAAATGGTGACATTTTTGTAAATGTATTGCTGCCATATTTTTCTTTAAGGGGAAACAATATGCTCTTAGAATTCTTGCTGGAATCTCTGTGCAAGGGCAAACATTCAAAGAGCAAGGTGGACTGAATTATTTCCTCAGCATAGCAGAAATTTGTTGTGTTCTGTTGAAAGATGTTCTTTGAACAGGCTTAGTTTGACAGATAAACCTTGTATTGTAGTTTACAAGGTGGTGATTGAGGCAATTATTCAATGAATTAACTCATTAACACTGTTGGTTTGAGAAATGTAAACTGATTTACAGTAATATACTGAAATACAATACAGCAATAATACATGTAGGGCCACATTTTCAGTTGCATGGGGCTCAGTGCAAATGAGGCGGGATGATGGAAGGTGGCTTTAAATCACTGTTTCCGTTTATCTGATCCTGTGGCAGCTGGGCATCACAACAGCTGATATCAATCATAGTTGCTGCAATAGTTATATAGGACACACCACCCTACCCCTAGCAAATCCTTTCTATGAGGCCACTTTGTGTTTATGACACTAGGAGGAATTCACTTATGCAAGGAAAATCCACAGTTGCCCTTCTAAAACAGCTTTCTGGCTACAGCCCATAATCTACACTTCATTAGTTGTAGTGTAATCTTTCCTAATAATCATACTTTAGAATATAGGATATACATAGAAACACAGAAGGGACCTCACACTGAAGCAGGGTTAAGTATACTAAGACCATCCCTGACAGGTGCTAGCATGCCAATAGCCGTAATCTGAAACATACTTATTAATGGTTTAGTCTGTTTAATCTTCTACTAATATAGCACGTGTATGGCATTGATTTTGGGCAATGGAGATGCATTATTTTCTCCTGATTATATAGCTTCTTTTAAAAATCCAGTCCAACACTGCAGTTGGACTCTTTTATGGGAAATGGTGGACAGGGAGGAGTGTGGAATCATGCCACTCAAGAAATTAATTGGGCTTAACTGACTCTTTTTTTTTTTAACTGGTTTGTTTAATTAAATGTCATTTTACTGAGAAAATCTCTTGAGATGGAACATGTAATTTACAAGAAAATGTTGGGAGACAGACAGTTCAAAGGATTTACCAGTTGAAGTAACATTTAACCATAGGTGACCCAATAATCCTTGTAATTGGGTTTAATGACCTAAACCAACAGACAAAAATAATAGCAAGTGGTGAAATGAAAACACTTGTCAGTCGTGCTCACAGTATGTTCTCCTGTGCTCAGAGGGAAGAATGCTGGGCAGGTTATTGAGCTGATGTGTAGCTTAGTCTCACTTTTTTGTCACAGGAGTTGAGGTTTCCTTATTGTTTACCCTGGAACAAGTGCTGGTTTTCTGGTGCTGCATCCCAGAGTTCTTTCCCAGGCAAAACTATAAATTCAATGGGAATGTTGCTTCAATAAAGACTGCAGGATTTGACTGAACCTTGAGGCAGAACTAGAAAGAATGAGTCAGGCAACTTCTTCTGTGAACCTCAAACAAAAGCTTTTGTTAAAATCAGATTCTGGCACTTAAGCAAATTGTAAAGAAGAAACTATTACATTTCAAATGAGTCAGAGGTATGAGAGAAAATACATTTCACCAATTTAAAAGAGCTAAATTGGCTGCCAATCAAACAACTCATGAATTTTAAAATTGCAAGAAATCCTTGTTTCTCGGATCTTGATCCATCACCCACTGCATCATTGAATTTAGTTCAGATTCTTTATTTTCCCCGTTTTTTAAGTGGTGGTGGTGGAATGTGTTTAGTACTGCCTCAACCCTCCTAGATGTTCCAAAACCTGCCATAATGCTCATGGAGGGAGCTTTCAGACATTATGAGCATTATGACCTTTATTGATATACTTCTGGAATAAGAAGTAAGTCATAGGATCCTGCAACCAACATCACAATGAAGTCATCCTTAAAAGGTAGAGAACATGCTAGGGACTTAAGAAAAATAATCCCAGGGTGTCGTCATGATCCCACAATTACATACAAGGAAAGAATCTCAACTGCTGTACAAATATAGGACTAGACCATGCCATTTAGGCTGCACCCTGCACTTTTTTGTTCACAGGGAAAGCATTCCCAATGTAGGCTGTTCTCACTGTGCATTGATTCTTCTCCTTGGGCTGATGCAGGTGATGGTGGGGATACAGCCATATCCTCTGCCTGTCTCTCTCCACCCTCTGTGCCACTCAGAAAAGCAGAGACTATACACAACAATTGACATTTTGTCTGGGATTCATGTGAGCCCTGTAAATCCTTATGTTTCCCACCCTTACAAGGAATATAGCCCATTGTTGGCTGTACATTCAGCCATTGTCAACTTGATTGTTTCTGACATTACTAAGTTCAGCTACTCTCTAACTCCCTCACACCCAACAAATGAGGATGAACATAAATCCCTTCACATAAGTAGGTGGGCTACAATGTTTTATGTCATCTCAACACATAGCAGCCTGGTGGAAAATGATTTATCAAACCCCAAAACACAAGATTTCCAGATACTATGCTAGGGCCAGATTCTCTGCTGTGGCTGAGATCCATTCAGTGCAGTGGGGAGCAGGGAGGACATAAGGAAACCAGTGGCAACTACCCAGTTCTCTGCTTGGTTCCACCCTTACCATATCCCCAGACTCAATATAAGTTAGTCTCTCACCTATGCTACCTGGTAGTGGCCCCAAAGAGACTGTACACCAGTTGGGGATAGCCAGAGCACAACGCGATCTGGCCACACTGCAACACACCTCTGACATTATCCCTATACTGGGCTTATAAGGGGAGTGTCATAGGAGCAAGCTGTACCTACCAGAGTCTCTCAAACCTGGGCTGCTCTCTCTTTGCACAGCCAGCGGTGAATCTGGCCCTCCATTTTTTAATCAAGTTTGATGGTGGGAGTTTTGTCTCTTTCCTCATTTTTGTTATTGGTCGAATTTTATGTCAAGGTTTGCTGGCATTTTATGTTTTGTAAAGTGTTCTGTGAGGCAGGTTTTGAACAGTGCTATAAACATAGTAAGCACTGAAAGGCTGAGCTTGGCAGTATCAGAAACGATTCATGCAGGTAAAAGATGAAAAGGATACGGTCAGGGAATGATTGTTTAGTGTTTATATCACCTCTCTGTTGTTTAAGGTTTGTTTCCTTCATGGTTTGAAAAGAACTGACATTAATATCACTTTGTTTTGTTTTCTGAAAAAAACTTGGGGATTTGATGGCTAAAGAGACAGGTAAGGTTATAGTCACCTTTAGGTCACAGTTTTGAAACCTGCCCTGGGTAGAGTGACTATGGGAAGAGTTTGGGGAGTCTTAGCCTGGATGCCAGAGGACATATACTACTTCACAAACCCATCAGTATAACTGAGATTAATAAGCAGTCTTATTGGCACCCTCAGCAAAAAGACCAAGCATTACATGAGCATGGAGACTAAATTCTAAAACACACAGGAAGCCCCTCCTCCCTTGTGGCTGAGGCATATTTGCAGGATATGGGGACAAAGTTTCACTACAGCTGACTCTCCCTGTCCTTGTTCTGCGTATATACAGAGGACTTATTTCCCCCTCCAGTAAGGTCATCATCTGTCTTTCCTGAACACTAAACCCAAACAAAAATCCAGTGCTAAAGAAAAGCTGCATTTTTAAAAGGGAGCAATCCAGATGTGCATTGACAACCTAAGCCTTCCCATTTTCACATGCATTTTCCCTGTTTATGAGTACAGTTGTGACAATTGCACAAACAAATATGGTTTGCACACTGCTTCATCTGTGACTTCCTTCACCAAATATTTGGAGTAAAAGGTGTTGGATTGGCAGCCCTGAAGACTTAAGTCTCCCGTCTGCCAACAGCACAGCTATCATCTAGTTATTTAAAACATGTGAAATTCATCGCTGTGCATAGAGCCAGCATAAGACCTGAACACTACTCAAATCCCATTTAAACCTTCCTGTGGAAAAATTGTGATACAGAAATAAAGGTGTCTAAAAGTGATAAAGTCGGCTTTATTCTAACCATTCTTGACCCTCCAATGCAGAGGGGATATTTGGGGACTGTGCTGGAGTGTGCCCCCTCTCTCCTCAGTATGTCAAGCTTAGCTCTCATGTACTTGAGGATCTTGCTCACTGTACCCATACCCAAATGTGGTATGTATTTGAAAAATAGTTTTTATTTCTTGGCAATGGGTGGGATTTACAAACAAATAGATAATATATATTCAAGCATAAGTTGATCTATCAATGGACAGAACAAATTAAAATTAATAAAACAATAAGTGCATGGTATAAGATAATTTCCCAAAACTTAAGTGTTTCGTAAATGAAAGAATGAAAAGAGTAAATTAATAATAATAAGGGTAAAGAACTGTTCAGAAACCAAAAATCTCCAATTACCATTCTATTCTGTACACCTTCTTAAACCACACTCATCACTGTAGTATCTGAGCGCTTTCCAGTAGTGCATTAAACAACGTGACTAGACCTCTGCCACATGTATGTTCTCTCATCTTCTTCTCCTGGGAGAAGTGTGTGCAGTGGAGTGTCTTCTTTTGACAGGTGGGGTTGTTTGTTTTTGGTTTGGTTTGGGTTTTTTTGTTGTTGTTGCTTTTTTTAATACCCACATTAGTTTGTATATATGTTAGAGAAATGCACCTTACACTTGCACTGGATGGTAGTAAGGTTTGCGATGGTCCTTAGTTCCTGAGAGAGTTCATTCTATAGTCTCAGACCAGCCCCAAAGACAGTTCTGTCTCCCACACAGACAAGATTTAATCTTTTATAAGGAGTTCCATTGTGCCAGAGGAGTGAAGTTGTTGATAATGGTCTTCATCCCATTGCTTGAAGCACGCTTTTAGATATCCTGGGCCCATTTGGAATCCAAATGACTGAAGATATATTGAAAGGGCCTGCTTATATTTTTCTAAAGTGTTTCCTTTTTATTTCTCCAGCTCTGTTTCTCATTCACACAAAATTCCAGGTTTTTCTCGTTTGCTCTTAAACTCTGCAGCATATGTTAAAGCTTCTGACTTATTAGGCCATGGCACGCTACAGGGACATCATGCTCTGTCTAACTCTCACCCGTAGGTAATGTCCTTTCTTACAAGAGGTTAAGAAAGGTTTTGAGTGTTCCTTGGAGCTGTTGGTAGGAGGACACAAATTAGAGAAACCCTGAGGCTGGCCAGCCTCTGGCCAACTTTACGACTGGGAGAATATAGAAGTGGTATAATGCCACTTTTGCACTTCTCTTAATTCCTGTCAAGTTTTACCATTTTATGGTAGGACAAATGTGGGACAAATACTTGTACAGTACAATGCAAGGTGATTTTAGAAAATTCATAGCCAACACACCATGCTGAATTTTTAAGCCTGTCCATTAAAATGAAAGATTAACCTGACCAACAACAGTTTTGAGATTAGGCCCTCCTTACAGCATGGAGAAAAAAGGATAAAAGGATAAATTATTTTTTGTATATGATTGGGGGGGGGGGAGTTTCATTCTGCATCACATACTGCTTTAACCCATTGTTGTTGTTTTTTAATGAAAATAGCCTGTTTCACATTTTATGCTCCCACTTTATACAGCTCATGCCTTCTGTTAAAAAATCATACTAGTGGGAAGCAGTATATGTTCTTCATTATAAGAGAATGACAAATCAAAACCAGACATGTATTTCAATTTCAAAAGCCTGGTTTTGTTGTTGTAAATCTGCTTAACATTTGAAATGCTGAAGCACTATTAAGCTGGGTTTTTTACTGGAATTCAGAAAAGTTATCAGGTTCACGTTCTTTGCCAAAATATTGATTTACATTCCAATTACTTTCTTTCTTTCTGAAACAGCAATATGTGCACAGTATAAACACTTTAAATTAATGATACATACACTGATAATGACTATAAGTTTTAAAAATGTTAAAACTGTATAAGGTTGGGGATAGCAATAATGTATTAAAGAGGGTGGCTTGGCTTTTATTCCTTTACTTTTTTTTCTATAATGGGCTGCATATATGGAATATACATTTTATACACCTCCACATAACAGAATTTTATTGAAAGATACGTGTGGAAAATATAGATCCAGGAACTTGACAAGCTGTACATAAAATTTTAAAGTGAAATGCATAGCTTTTGTAAAAAGAGTGCTTAAGATTCCGTATGTGTAACACTTTAAAATTGCACCTGCATTTACATTTTAAAATAAAAAGTTTGAAAATAATTTGCTCCTTCACTTGCTTGCCAAGTCTGGATTTAGGCTTTTATGACAACCTCAACTTCCTACAGAATCTATAATTGCTTTGGAGCATGGACTTGCTCTTTGGCAGAGAGGTCAGCCTGGGGCATTTATGCTGTCCCAAAAATGCACCCAAATTTGGCCAGGTTATAAGCCTCTGAAAATCTCAGTGAGCACATGCTCAGTAGAGACCTGTTAGAATTTGGTAGCTAAATTCTCTGAAAATTCCATCTGCATCTGCATATGCTCCATCCTGGAGCTTCTGGGGCTAAGTAAGACTTTCCTTATAGTTGATTTTTCCAGCTACCAGGGGCTGCTATAGTTCGAAACACTGGAACTCAGAGCATTGTTTATGTACAGACACCCAAGCAATGAGGAGAACAAAGAAGACCATCCTGATTCAGAAGCAAAAGTGCTAGGGCATGGAGAAAGGGTGGCAGGTTAGAGGGCAGACGGATCTATAATCATGAGAGCACATTCTCCTCCAGAACCTGGACCTGAACCCTGTAGCCCTGAATTCCAAAATTCCTCCTCTCTCACCAAATATCTGTGAAGACAAACACACTGGCAAAGTATGTGTCTCACCCCATCTAGCCTCTGGATCACAGAGAGGGAAAACAGCCTCTTACTTCTACCATTAGCTCGTGTGGCAGAAGGCTGTGTGCTGTGACTCTAAAGGTGCTAATACTGCTGATGTCTTATGTGGAGATTTATATGGTTCCTCATGATGGAAATTCTGTTTTTACAGAATCCTTTTTTTTTAATCTTGGGAAATTATACACACACACAAACCATTACACAATAAAACCCCACACTTAAGGCTGCAAAGTCAAACTCTCAAAAAGTTATGAAAGATCACAATTAAGGTTCCCCAGAGAACATTAATGTGGTCCCTTGGTGTATTTGAATTATGATACAGTCTTTAATTATATAAATACATATTATTTTTCCACATGACCCCCTGCTTCATTCAGTTCCCTAAAGTCTTATTCTCCCTCACTTAGCCATACTTTACTGTGAATCTTCTGCCTAGGTGTAGTGGGAGTTGACCAGCCCCATACAATTAGCCCTGTCAGCTGCACATGGGATGAGGTATGGAATTTAATTAGTAGAACCAGCTGGGGCTGAAGGAGTTGATTCTCCTATAAAGAGCAGCAGGAAGCTGTAGAGAAAGGGGGGTTGCTCAGGCACGGACATACAGATGGACACACACTGAAGAGTCTGCTGGAAGTAAGAGACTTCAGCAGAGGCCTTCCAAATGAGGGAATGGCTGCTGGGAGCAAGTAGCCTCCAACAGGGAACTCCTGGAAGCATGGACCTTATAGGGATGTGAGACATTTCATTCTGAATATTTTGTTATATTGGGAGGGGTGTTGCTGAACCAAAAAAGAGTTATTTTGATACAATGATTTAAGGGGCCCTGAACTGAAGAAGGAAAACTGAGGCAGTGTGTTGCAGAGCAGCTCTTGGCCATGAGATGGTGATGAGATGGTGCTTGAGAAGTAACTGGCTCATTTACACTGCACTACAATTAGCCTGAAGAATACACTGGGACCATAAACAACTGAATATCCTCATCCCCAATAGGGCTTCAGCAGTACTTCTGCTGAGAGGTAGCCAAAATGCTGGAGAAAGCAACTTCCTGGCAACAATACAAGGAAACTTCCATACTCACAGAACAGCAGCACCATTTTAGGGGAATCAAGGGCCTAATTCTTTCCATTGACTTCAGTGGACTTTGAATCAGCCCCCCTACCTCTTCTTGGGGTTCTAATGAAGTGTGAACCAATCCCCTCCCCCTCTGATTCAGTTTCAAATTAACCAGTCATTATACCTGGATTGTCCCATCAATATGGGGGAATCTTGATAAACAAAGATATGTAGTCACTATAGACAATAAGTTTCAGTATTACCAAACCAAAGGGATGGGTCAAATTGCCACTAAATCATAAGATTGGTTTAAATATCATGAGATTTTTAAAATAATATATTTGGGGTCTTTTTATTTGCCAGTTGGTTTTTAAATCTTTAGGATTCATATTTTCCAGCGTTATTCAGCAACCGTGAGGGCTAGAAGCTTACTTTTTTAATAAAAGCTGAGATTTTCTCATAACTATATTACTTCAGAGTCTGAGAAATTAAGGAAGACACCAGATATTGAGAAACTCACAATTAAAATGATGAGAATTAGCAGCACTGATGTTTTCTTGTTTCCCAATCATTCCTGGTTTCCACTTGTCTAGAGATATCATTGAATCACTTTTAATGTGGTATTTTGGTACCTCTTTCCTCTACAAATTTGGGTGGAGAGACCTGAATCAAACTTTAATTTAGCCAAACAGATTTCACCCATCCCTATTTTATATATGAAATTTGTGGTTGCCAATTTAAACTAAGCCTTTTAACTAATTTTTCCAAACTAAAGGGTATGATCCATTGAATCCTATCATAGAGTTCAGCAGGCTCTAAATTAGTAGTAACTAATTTAAACCAAGTTTCTTAACTACAGTAATTACTTTACACTCATTTGCACACACATACTATGGACTTTGAGTGCAGCTTGTATGATGAAATGAAGTACTGACTTCCAAATAAGAATATTCAGGGGCACAATTAAGAATATTGTGCCAACCCTTCTTCCACAGTCTCATGCCCAGCCTACATAAAGAACAGAATCATCATGAGGCCATTCACCACTTCAGTCAGTTTCCTGTTCAAGCTGTTTGTGTTTCATTTTTTAATAATGTATTAATAAAATATGTTCTCTCAGTGGGAATGGGCAGGAAAGCACTTCTATTTTTGCTCACACTTTAATGCATTTCATGCATTAATTCAGGTCTTTCATATAATTATTCTGAGAACTGGTTCTTTCTGGATAAGCAATGACTTTTACAGTACCTCAGCCACTGACTTTGTCTGTGGAAACAAAGGTGAAAGATGGTGAGTGAAATTCATGTGATAATTTAATACAGGGAAGAAATGTCATGATCACATTTTTTTTCTAATGTGGACCATTTCCTGATGTGGCGCCAGCTACATAGCTTGTTCTCATATGGCTGAATTTATAAATCTAATTTAAAAATGGACCCTGTTGGTCTCCCATTTGCTGTGTTTTCATAATGCTGTCATCCATCAGGACTGATTCTAGGTGGCATTTATATTGCTATAAAGTAGGAATCAGCAAGGTCCATTCTTTAAATTAGTTTTGTCATCTAAACTTATAATTCTGATGTGAACAACTCAGCCAAAGATGTCTAATTTTATCAATTTCATCCCATGCTCTCATCAGACTTTTACACAGACCAGTAAATTTGGCAGAGAGATTAGCCCAACTATAATTGAAATATATTGCATTTCCTTCATTCAATAGAATTTAAAATGAGAAACATTTGGTTGTATCAAAGAAGTAAATGAGAAAGCAAAAAAACTTGAAAGGGGAAGTCTCTTTTATATTATGAAACAGGAGACTTAAAGAAGAGAACTGCATCTGAAATGTTTGGGGAAATTAGGCTTCATATTGTACATGCCAAGTTCATTTGCTTAACTTTCCCACCAAAAAATAAGTTGTATTAAATCATCTGACTTTTTAACCAGCATCCATTAACACTGTTGTTTTGAACAGCAGACTATGGTGCTGTAATAATTTAGCAAAGCTTCATAAGACAAAAAAAAATGTGCCTCTAACAGTTAATTTTTTCCCCATTTTGTTTCTGCTTCTGGAGTTAGGTCATTTCAGCATGCATATGTGGTTTAGTTAACTAACTAGTTGTTCATCATAACATTTTGAGACTGGGACAATTTATTTAGCTAATGGTAATATAAGTGTGTTTAGTTTAGCTTTTTCCTGTCATATTATGATTATTGTTACTAGTAATAGTATATGTATGTATGTATGTATTTGTTTGTTTATTAAAGCCCAACCCCCCTTTTAGTATAAATTCAGATTGTAGCCTATAGGTATAGGTAGACAAGATATAGGTATGGATTAAGGAATCAATGCAAAAGCCTAGACGCCTCAGGACTATAAGATATTTAGCTTAGCCAAACAAGTCCTCAGGCCCTTAACCAGTGACCATAGATCGTAAGTTATCATAAGATAGCCAGGACCCAAAATCACAAGATATCATAAGATAGAATGCTCCATGAAGTAAGTTTATAAAAACTGATGATATTTAGAAAATAGATGCCACAATGTACCAGTTAAAGCTGGCTACAATATTTGGGGGATTTTGCAGACAGTTTCAGCAATGTGCTAACGACAAGCTTCTCATGGTGATTGAGTGATATAAGTGTTAATGAGTATTAGGGGAACTAATGAGTTAGCCTATGAAAAATGGGGCACCCAAAGTAGTAGGGAGAGGAAATACAAATCAGGAAAAGGGGATGGAAACCCCTACTGAATATGCATGAGGCATAGTAACCGTCAGCATAACACATTATAAAAGTTGTAACCTGGCCTATATGCCTTAGGAGATGTAACTCTCAGGAGATGCCAGCATGATGACCAGTGGTGAAGATGATGATTAACACTTTGGGTCCTTTTGCAAGGGACGGTGAGAATATATGGAGAGACATTCTGTATTATCTCTATCTGCCTTGCTGGGTTGGAGTGTTTGTGACTTTAATAAATATGTTAATAAAACTATTGCAATTCAAAAGGCTTTTCCTAAGCATGAGTGTTGCAAACATTAATGACTGGGTTCCCAACTGAACAATAATTCTAATAATACTGGACCTGATCTTGCGTTGAGAACAGACCAAACCTCAGAATGTTAACTGAGAATTCTTAAGTGATCAATATAATTAATGCACAATCAGTAGATCAGGCAACAAGATCTAGTGAGGTCAGACCTCCAATTAGAATAATTAAATGTTTGACATGTTTTTTGATTGATGAAGTTGGACACTAGAGGTAGTGATAGATTTCACTATTTTCACTAATGCTATTTTTTAAAATTGATGTAACACTGGTCTACAATTTTTGAGAAGTTGTCTGCTTCAGAGATAAAATGTGCTATTTATTATGTATTTTGATGTGCTGAATTCAAATATGACAATTAAAACAACTGATTGGCTACTGTTTCTAAGATATTTAAGTTTTTACATTTTATGTCTATGTATATTGTGTAGATAGTAGAGTTTTAATCATAAATTGTAAACCTAGGTCTTTTCATGTGTTCATGGTTGCTTTACATGATAATATTTCACCTGTCCTGCTTATGTAACACTTTAAAAATCAGCAAAAGGGTTATATAAATAAAATGTATTATGAAACAAAAGGCAAAAAACTATTATGTACATAGTTTAGTCCTATTCAGTGTCTACTCGGCGCTTCTTGGCTTGTCTCTTGTATTCATTAAATGGAGCAACTCTTGTCACTGTCCAGCAATAGTCTGCAAGCATTGATGGGCTCCATTTGCCCTGATAGCGTTTCTCCATTGTTGCAATGTCCTGGTGAAATCGCTCGCCGTGCTCGTCGCTCACTGCTCCGCAGTTCGGTGGCAAAAAATCTAGATGACAGTGCAAAAAATGTATCTTTAGTGACATGTTGCAACCAAGGCTTTTGTATGCCTTGAGGAGGTTTTCCACCAACAACCTGTAGTTGTCTGCCTTGTTGTTTCCGAGAAAATTTATTGCCACTAACTGGAAGGCTTTCCACGCCGTCTTTTCCTTGCCACGCAGTGCATGGTCAAATGCATCATCTCGAAGAAGTTCATGAATCTGAGGACCAACAAAGACACCTTCCTTTATCTTAGCTTCACTTAACCTTGGAAATGTTCCACGGAGGTACTTGAAAGCTGCTTGTGTTTTGTCAATGGCCTTGACAAAGTTCTTCATCAGACCCAGCTTGATGTGTAAGGGTGGTAACAAAATCTTCCTTGATTCAACAAGTGGTGGATGCTGAACACTTTTCCTCCCAGGCTCCAATGACTGTCGGAGTGGCCAATCTTTCTTGACATAGTGGGAATCTCTTGCACGACTATCCCATTCGCAGAGAAAACAGCAGTACTTTGTGTATCCAGTCTGCAGACCAAGCAAGAGAGCAACAACCTTCAAATCGCCACAAAGCTGCCACTGATGTTGGTCATAGTTTATGCACCTCAAAAGTTGTTTCATGTTGTCATAGGTTTCCTTCATATGGACTGCATGACCAACTGGAATTGATGGCAAAACATTGCCATTATGCAGTAAAACAGCTTTAAGACTCGTCTTCGATGAATCACTGAACAGTCTCCACTCATCTGGATCGTGAACGATGTTGAGGGCTGCCATCACACCATCGATGTTGTTGCAGGCTACAAGATCACCTTCCATGAAGAAGAATGGGACAAGATCCTTTTGACAGTCACGGAACATGGAAACCCTAACATCACCTGCCAGGAGATTCCACTGCTGTACTCTGGAGCCCAACAGCTCTGCCTTACTCTTGGGTAGTTCCAAATCCCTGACAAGGTTATTCAGTTCACCTTGTGTTATGCGGTGTGGTTCAGAGGAGGAGGATGGGAGAAAATGTGGGTCCTGTGACATTGATGGTTCAGGACCAGAAGTTTCATCCTCTTCATCTTCCTCGTCTGACTCAAGTGAGAATGATTCTGGTGCATCAGGAACCGGCAGTCCTTCTCCATGGGGTACTGGGCGTATAGCTGATGGAATGTTTGGATAATGCACAGTCCACTTTTTCTTCTTTGACACACCTTTCCCAACTGGAGGCACCATGCAGAAGTAACAATTGCTGGGATGATCTGTTGGCTCTCTCCAAATCATTGGCACTGCAAAAGGCATAGATTTCCTTTTCCTGTTCAACCACTGGCGAAGATTTGTTGCACAAGTCTTGCAGCATCTGTGTGGGGCCCACCTCTTGTCCTGATCTCCAATTTTGCAGCCAAAATAAAGGTGATAGGCTTTCTTAACCATAGTGTTTATATTGCGCTTTTGTGATGCAAAAGTCACCTCACCACAAACATAGCAGAAGTTATCTGCACTGTTCACACAAGTACGAGGCATCTCTGCTCCCTTTGGCTAAACAGAAATGTGTCCCTTTGCAAAATCAACCACTGACAAATAAGAGAGCACGACACTGTATGATTTCTAGAGCTGATATGGGGCAATTTGTTCAGCAGAGTGATGTAAGCTTCGTTATGATTGCATCATCCATGACTTCTAGGAATAACATGATGCAATTCATATCATGTATGACATAATACCAGCTTCAGATTGCATCATTCATTCTTTTGCCTAAAAAGCAAGTACTGTCCAAACCCAGTCATAGATTTATTCATAGATCCAGTCAAAGATGTATTTTAGTCATTTCTGGTTTAAATTGAGATCCCTTCCCGTTATAACTCACTTATCCTCCGCCATTCCCAAGTCAAGGGTCGTATATACTGACCCAATAGCATATCTTGAAAACTAGAGCCAATCAACAATTTTAAGCATCATTTTCGTTCTCAGTGACCCAGAATTAGTAAAGTTTGACTACATTTATTTCAGAAGCATTTTGGCTGTAGAGCAGTGTAATCAAAGTTAATTGATTTGTAGTAGTTATTTGAGGCTGAATATAAAGAAGAATAATTAAATGGGAATAATTTAGATGCACAGAGAGTAACAGGTAGGTCTATAGTTCATTTCCAAATGTTTTAATGCAAGCTATGGTTGAGCTGTTTACTTTTCGAATTATTTGTTTTTAGCTTTCCTAGGAATGGTTCTAAAGGACATGAATTCATTGAAAATATGACTTGTTTGGTTTTGCAATGAGTCTTAAACCAGTGGAGGATTATTTTTATCAAATGATTATTTGTCTTTTTAAAGGAAAACAGGCTTCTTTAAAATGTCTGAGACTCAGATCTTTAAACAGCAGGTGCTATATAGTTAGAGGCTTTGCTTAGATTCTCTTCTACGATGAATACAAATGTCTGCATTTCAGGAGCATGCCGATCCTGTATGGAAATTCCAAAGATGCATTATTACACCTACAATAGATTTGACATTTTAAAAAATAATTAAGAGAATTTCTCATTCCATTTCTTACATTTCTGGTAACGTATCAGTTTTATGCTATTAATTTAATATCAATTATTTTAAAATGACTAATATAAGTTGATAGTATCTTCCATTATTTCAACCGCATACTTTACTCATGAGAATTTTCTATAGAATTTAATAGGTCTGATGTCAATGAGTTTCTACAGAAATGTATTAGGATTCTATAGAAAGTATCTTAAACGCTTTAGAAGTAAAAAAAAAAAAAGTTATTGGCTGATTCTTTCAAAATGCATGAGTAGTCTTGTGTGCTTAAAGTTAAATATTTTGCTAGATTGGGGCCAGAGTCCTAAAGACATTGCAGGATTAAATGCTAAACCCTTCCTGTATGTTGTTTTGACCATGCTATAGGCTGGTTATCATTTCCTGTTTAATTTCATCAGTGCTGAAAAGCAGATTGAAACCATCAAATCATTTCACATAGGCCTCCAAACTGCTATTCACACTAAAAGGACTTACTGTCACTATCGACCTGAGCTGGATTTGAATAGGTGATAGGCTTTCTTTGTTTGAATAGTTACCTTTAGTGTTGAAAGGTCCTGTATCACATTACCAATTCCCTGAGCTTTTCAGGCCTGTCTTCCATCTTCCTGGGATGGCAAATATTGCTGGATGGTAGATGGATTTATATTGTCAACATGTTTTTTAGAAGTTCAAATGTAAATCTCCCTCAGTATGGCTGAAGTGGTGGGTCCCTCGAAACTTAGTGTCTCTACCTACCCTTTCCAATATTGAGGGTGTCATCAGCTTGGCTATTATTAGTTCTGGAACGGTAAATGCAAGGTGAAGGTTTCCAAGAAATACAATATAAAGATGAAAATAACCAGTCCATAAAGCCACAACTGATGCTGTGACCTTATGTGCCAGATTCTCTGATGGTGTAATTCCAGTGAACTCAGTAGAGCAAATGCCAGCTGCAGATTTGGATCTGTAATTGTTATTGAAGGAGGAAATTCCAAACATAGCACTTATTAAGGAGATACTTACATATGCAAGCAGTCTCATGATTTCAACTGAGCTATATATATTATATGAACAAGGGTTACAAGTTCTGATCTGTTGTTTAAACATATGACAGACCTTCCAGATTTGGGCCTGAATTTTCAGTTACTGCTCTGACAGTGTAGAGGGAGTCTTAAAGTGAATATAAATGTAATTATATCCACTTTAAGGCCTGTTTACACTGACAGAGCAGCATAAAATGGCCTTAATGTGACTGAGATCAGGCCCACAGATTAGGCATGCCCATGCAGTATTAGAGAGCAAGGAATGGGAAGAAGGCACTATTCATAGGTGTGTCATTGTTACCTGTAAAATCCCCAATCTGGCCTACGTCCATTCTAATTTAAACCCTGTATATCTCCATACATTATATATAGTTTCCCATTTATAGTAACCTAGGAAAGGTATCTGTGATGTTTCACATGATTTGCAATTCAAATGCTAAAGAAAAATTAATAGCAGAGTTCAAAATGTGAGATAATGGAGCAATTTTGCTTGTGGGAGTGTGGCTAATTTTAGGTATGTGCCGTATGAAAAGCATGTCCCATGTAAGGGATCACAGATTGTATTCTCAACAAAGCAAGGTTTCTCAGGAGGAAAATTGACTGCAACACAAGCAAATATAAACATAAAACACAGGAGATGGAATCAACCGCTGTTGTTTTTTTTTTTATATGGTTTAAAGAAAAGAAGCCAGAAGCAGGTATATGAGAAGTTAACAATAATGGGAAATGTCCACTCAGCTATAACCCAGTTCTTAATTAAGCCAAGATTTATGACAAGCACCTAGCTTGTGATGTGACCCCTGGAAATATCTACAGCTGTTGTTGCAATCGAGTACATGTTCACTATTTGCTAAGTCTCTGCAGGTAAAATAAAAAGTAGATAAATCATAATTATGGCCACAAATGTGGGTGTCTCAAAAGTGAAACCTGGGAAACTTGTAGACATTCACACACACACATATACACAAAGAGTTTCCACTGAAGTGCAACAAATACTCAGATTTGTGCTGGCTGCACTGCTTTATTTGGGGAGCCATAATTTCCAGATTATTAACCTAATCATTTAAAAAAGAACTTTTCACAGCATTAATCCCATTTAAATTTAAGATGGAAACATTCAGTAGAGGAGAAGCTCTATTAGCTGCACAATGTGAAACAAATGGGAACACAGAATGCAGCTGAGCTAAAAACTGAAGGAAAGTGGAACTTTCCATAGACATTAGTTAGCCCATAAGTAACAAGCTCTAAGCAGCAGTTTACTTCATGGGCTGCCTTGATATAATGCCCAGCATGAAGGGACCTCAATACCAAAGTTCATATTTAATCGAGTGCCACAGAAATCAGATGAGGAATAAGAAAGGAATACACTGGTAAACAGTAGGATAGCTATGTCATAAAAATGAAAGCTGATCAGGACCAGATCCTCAGCAGGTATAAACCATGAATTTTGCTCATTGAATGAACATCATCCATCCTTCCCACTGAATGAGGCAGAGGTCCTGTGGAAAAAAATAGTATGGGTGGGATCCACTAAGTTGCAAAACTGACCATCATGGCACCAAAGTTTTAGGTGCATAAAAATATCACAAGAACAGCACTGTGATGCACAAAGATGAGTTAGGCATCTAGGCTCACCTGTTGAAGCTGTTTCACTGTAGATCATAGAATCGTAGGACTGGAAGGGACCTTGAGATGTCTTCTAGTCCAGTCTTTTTACCAGATCTGCCCGTTACTTTGGGGTATGCTCATTTATTCGAGTTACTCTTCTGGAGGTGCGGGGCGGGGGGTGCATGTCTGTAATTCTATCAATGTACTGCTTGTGTCATGTGTGTTTTCATATGAGCTCTACTTCTCCCTTATGCAAGTCCCCTCCCAATGGAACTATCCTGCAGGACCTAGGTTCCCTAGGACTTGGTTCCTCCAGCCCCAGAACTGGATGAACACACACAACATACATTAACAGAGCAAATCTGAGCAGACCGGGTCAATCAGCACTTTCAAGCTGTCCCCTTATATGTCCTTGGGCCCAATGGACTGGGTCAAGCAGCACTTTCAAGCTGCACCCTTATGTGTCCCAGATTCAGCACGTCCCTATCCCCACTCTCACATCACAATTGTACTGGTAGTAACCTACCTGATGAGGAAACCCCACAGTATTTTGGGTGCTGCAGGGATCTTTAGCTTAGGTAAAAGAAGCGTTGCTGCAGAGTAAATGGGAGAAGCTAAAAACACAAAAGAGTAAAGTTCAGCAAGAGAGAGAGAAGCAACCAGCTTAACCATAAAAGTTATTTATTGAATAATAGTGATAACTACACAAGGAGGGCTAAACCAACATAACATACATTATTAAAGGTTAATACCTAAGGTAGAAAGGAAAACAGAGAGAGAGAGAAAGAGGGGGATCTTACCCACTCCATGAGGCTTGAACTGGTCAGAGTTCCCAGGTGATGGTGGTAGCTCACGGTCCTGAGTGCTGGATACAGGCAGAGTCCCCAGCACGATCCGTCAGGAGAAGATGGAGTCCCAGTGGAACTGATGCATAGTTTGGATCTAAGCATCAGAACACTTACTTGAACATAGGTAGGGTTTTTTGTAGAGAAACAACGATGGTTCAAGGGAGAACACTAGATTTGTTTATGGGTAAACTGATGACTCAAGGGTTTTCTTTAGGCTAGACAATAGGAGCTGATCACTCTTGGCTATGGATGGTGTTTTCTTCCAGGGAGCTCACAATGCAACTAGGCCAGGGGTTGGCAACCTTTCAGAAGTGCTGTGCCAAGTCTTCATTTATTCACTCTGATTTAAGGTTCCGCGTGCCAGTAATACATTTTAACATTTTTGGAAGGTCTCTTTCTATGAGTCTATAATATATAACTAAACTATTGTTGTATGTAAAGTAAACAAGGATTTTAAAATGTTCAAGAAGCTTCATTTAAAATTAAATTAAAATGCAGAGTTTCCCGGACCGGTGGCCAGGACCCGGGCAGTGTGAGTGCCACTAAAAATCAGCTCGCGTGCCGCCTTTGGCATGCATATCATAGGTTGCCTACCCCTGAACTAGGCTGCTTCAGTATTTTGGATATCAATCAAGGATTCATTACTAGAATTGGTCTGATAACTGCTGAGCTGGGTGTAGGTTCATTAACATCTGGAACGGAGATTCCCATGATGCAGTGCTTCCCTGCTTTTCTGGTCCCAAAGTTCAGTGCGGTTCTCTGTTCTTCATTCTGTATGCTAATCCCTGTCCATCTTTCATGCAGATGAGGCTAGGGGAGTTGTCTGTGCTCTCCATTCTGTATGCAAATGGAAATGTCTTAATCTTGTCACCCTTGTCAGGAGGGGTCTAGGTGTGTCTCCCAACGCCCTTCACTGCTCTCTACAAGCCTTTTCTCTGATCGGTCTTGGTTCAAGCAGAGACCAGCGTGGGGTGTCCCTCATGAGTCAGACAGGCCAGACACTGTGCCCTGATTCCCCAAAAACACAGAGCTGACTGGTATCAAGTCCCCTGCACTCATGGCAGGACTAAGTATTATCTAGATCATCCCTGACAGGTGTTTGTCTAAACTGTGTCATAGGTTTCACCCCCACTCTGGACTTTAGAGTACAGATGTGGGGACCTGCATGTGAACCCCTAAACTGAATTACCAGCTTAGATCTGGTCTGGCTGCCACCACCCAAATAGTTCAAGTCATTTGGGAACTTCTGTCTTCCCCCCAAAAACCTTTCCCTCCCTGGGTAGCTTTGAGAGACTCCTCCACCAATTCCCTGGTGAACACCGATCCAAACCCCTTGGATCTTAAAACAAGGAAGAATTACTCATTCCACCCCCCCCCTTTTCCTCCACCAATCCCTGGTGAGTCCAGATCCAATCCCCTTGGATCTAAAAACAAGGAAAAATCAATCAGGTTCTTAAAAAAGGCTTTTAATTAAAGAAAAGAAAGGTAAAAGAAAACCCTCTGGGAGATAGCATACAAGCTGATCTCACAGACAACAGATTCAAAACACAGAGGATGTTCCCCTGGGCAAAAACTTAGTTACACAAAAAATACCCAATTTTATGATTCCCTAATGCCCAAGACAAGTTACAAAAAAAATAAACATAAACCTATTTATTCCCTTCACTAATACTCACTACTTGATAAGATTTCTGGAGCTTTCCCACTCCAGTCAAAACTGAAACTGACTCTAACAAAGGAAACTTCCCTCCTTCCTTTTGAAACATCTTATCCCCCCATTGGTTCCTCTGGTCAGGTGTCAGCTAGGCTAGGTGAACTGCTTAACCCTTTACAGGTAAAAGACGCATTAACCCTTAACTATCTGTTTTTGACACTGCTCTTAAAAATCTCCAATGATGGAGATTCCACAACCTCCCTCAGCAATTTATTCCAGTACTTAACTACCCGGACAGAAAGTTTTTCCTAATGTCCAACCTAAACTGTCCTTGCTGAAATTTAAGGCCATTGCTTCTTGACCTATCCTCAGAGGTTAAAGAGAACAAATTTTCTCCCTCCTCCTTGTAACAATCTTTTATGTACTTGAAAACTATTATCATGTCCCCTCTCAGTCTTCTCTTCTCCAGACTAAACAAACCCATATTTTTCAGTCTTCCCTCGCAGGTCATGTTTTATAGAACTTTAGTCATCTTTGTTGCTCTTCTTTGTCCACATCTTTGTTGTTCTTTTCAATTTGTCCACATCTTTCCTGAAATGTAGCACTCAGAACTGGAAACAACACTCCAATTGAGACCTAATCAGCATAGAGTGGAGTGGGAGAATGACTTGGTGCTATGATATTAGGGGCTTTGCTTTAAGGGCTGAGCTTCGGGGGTAGTGAGTTGTGAAGCTCTTGTTTTTGTGCACTGTCATTTGGAACCAGAGACAGAATAAAGCAGAACTCTTCCAAGCTCCTTAAGCACTGAATGATCGCTGATCACCACAGGTGTTATATTTCATTTTTAGAACATCCTCTTTAATGATTTGGAAGAGGAAGTAAAAAGCATATTATATAAATCTGATGAGCCTAACTGGCAGGTGTTGGAAATGCTTCTGGGGAGAGGAATAATATGTGGGGATCAAGAGAGATTAGAATCATGGGCAGAAAATAACAAAATGAGATTCAACATAGAAAATGCAAGACAATACATCTAGGGGAAACTAGTCTGGAAAAAAAATAGTGATAAAAATAAGCAGACATACAAAGGAACAGAGAAACAGATCTAAGGGACAACAATTTAGACATGACTTTCTAACATAATATGGCATCGAGAAGGCCACTGGAATTCTGGAATGCTTTGCAGAGGCAGGGAGGTAACAGGTCCTGTCTATACTGTTCTGGTGTATCTGCACTTGGGATATTGCATTCAGTTCTGGGAAACTCAGTACCAGAAAGATATTGACAAATAGGTAGGAGTTCAGTAAACAGCTGAAGGGTTGATTCATGAGAAAATAGTAAAACAGCTAAAGGCATATCTAAGAGAGAGAGGATGTTACAGCAGTCTACACATATCTGAAGAGTGTAAACTTCTAAAAGAAGAATTACTTGGGGTTATGCAAGAAGATTAGTATTAATTAGTATTAATAAGAGGAAATTTAAAAGGAGAAAATTAGGCTAAATATCTGCCAAAACATCTTAACTATTACGCTGTGAAATGGTCTCTCAAGAAAAAAGATGTAAACCACATCACTTCAGATGTTTAAACATAGACTAGAGAAGGAGAAAATGGATTAGATGATCTACAGATATTTTCTATCTCTAAATTCTGTGACTCTCTTATCTCATCTATTTTATGCCTCTTTCTGAGCTGGATTGTACATTTTGCCTGACTCTGTGTTCAGGGGATGTAATGCATGAATCATCTTGTATGACACTTTTTTTTTTTTGAGTAAGAAAAATCTCAATTCTCATCTTCCTTTAGTCAGTGCTTTTGATCGTGCTGCCATTACAGACCTGTCCATCATACTTCATATTTCATACTTATTTTTTCCTTTTTAAATTGTTCAGAATTAAAATATTACCCCAAATCAATTTTAGCACATATACCCACCCCAATCTCCAGTGACAACTGACAACCCAGCAAACAGCTATGAGCGCTGTGGGTGGAACAAAGGTCAGTGTGCCTGATGCACAATTGATATTTTGTTTATGTATTTACTTTGATTTAAATAACTAAAAAGACACCTACCCAAGGCTGTAGATGCTCTATCACACCATTAGCAACACAATTAAATCTCAGCAGCATTAAAATAATCAATTCAACAGGAATTTAGCCAGCCACCTACAAAAGGGTCTTTCCACAAAAGCTCCAACATTGTGTTATGCATACCCTTAGCCATCTCTAACTACCCTATCAAACAAATGTCTTTTGCAACAAGCTCAGAAAGTCACCAAATTTGAGCTATTTCAGAGCACGGGTGGGAGCAAGCCACAGAGAATGCCCTGTCATCCATCCCCTCTCTTCTATAATGAGGGCATCCAGTTCAGGCACCTCAGCTGATCACAGCAGTGGCAATATGGCATGGGGAGAGAGGTAATCCCTCAGGTAGGCCAGTCCTAGGCCAGTTAAGACTTTATGGAGATTATTGGGCAGCCTGTCCAGATCAGAGAGCACTGGAAAGCGCTGCTCAGTAACCAAGCTCCTTCATTCTGAATCAGCATTAGTCTCCAAATGATTTTAGGGTATAGTCCCATGTACAGCATATTGCAATACCCTAAATTTTGAGGTGACAAAGCAATGTCCACTTCCAGGAAGAATAGTCACAGCCACCTAACCAGATACAGATGGTAAAAGGCTGCTTGGGTGACTGCTATAATATGATCACCAAACAGTTGCTCAGGGTCTAAAATCACCAGTAAGTCATGAACCCTTATAACCAATGGACCTATTCCCTCAATCAAGGGGACTGATATTACCTCCACCATCTCATCCAGTGGCTTCCTCCAGTTCACCATCATTGTCTCAGTCTTCTCTCAGTTGAGCTTCAGCCAGTTTGCTCTTATCCGTTACCAAAAGCTCAGTTAGATATTGTCTGAGGTGCTTTGCTGTGTCATCCAAATGAGATGAGATGGAGACATATAGTTAGGTGTCATCAGCATACTGAAAACATCATGCACCATGCCTCTTTATTAACCCTTCTCACAACTCCATAAATATATTGAACAGAATGGGTAATATACTGACACCCAGTGGGACTCCACACCTGAAAGCACTTTGGAAAGTGAAGCAATTGCCCCAAACTACCCATTAGATACTCAGAGATCTGTCTAAAAGAAAAGAATGAAGCCACTGAAGAGAAACCCTGTCCACTCCCGCTAAAGTCTGGAGGACAGGAGAAGGAGCTTCTTATGGTATGCACTGCATTAGATACTGGTGTACTGGAAACCCATGAATGAAAATCAGCAATAAAGATAAAATGAATGAAAACAGTGACTAGTTGACTGAACAGGCTTTTAACCCAAGCACTTATCCTTCAACAAATATATGAGTCAGAGTTATATCCCATTTCACCAACTAGATCATATCATCACTTCGCATACTTCTACAACATATTATTAATATGGTAAAATATTTGACCTGATTCTTACATAACTGAGACCACCTTACACCTCATTGGCCATGTAAAATGCCTTGAAGTGGACGTAAGTGAGAATCAGGCCCCACAATATAACATCCAGAATTATCACCACTACCATGAAATATTTCCAACTAAGTGAGTTATTTGTAATCCAAAATAATTTATTTTACTAAAAATATTAGTTCCCTTTGTCACCTTTCTTTCCTATGAAAATTAGTCTATAAAATGAACAATGCATAATAGTAATATTTCACTCTTATACAGCAAGAACTCTGATACCAACCTTTCATTCTACAGCACTTTTCCAGGACTAATAGTGCGCCTCAGCATGAGGAGGTGAAAATCTCAAGAGCACCTGCTGCCAAGAGGCATGATTTGAAAACTGTATCTCTACCATATTTCACATATTGTTATATTTCTTTAAAAAAAAACAAAGTTAACTGGAGATAAAACAAACCTGAGTGGAGATGCCATTGAGCCTAATACAGCCCAATAACCACAGATAAAAATAATTATGCCTGATTTGTCACAGCCTCATGTTGTTTCCTGTTTAGTATTAACTGACAGTATGACAACATTACATAGTGACTAGTGGTAAGCACTGGCCTAATGTTTGACCTGCTGCTAATACCTACTGATGAGGTTTGTCCTCCAACACTTAGACCTCACAAAAACAATCACTTGATGGTTTGTTCCATAATAGATATTACCTCACCCACTTCATCTTCTTGAGGATCCTCAGTTCACAACCCCATCTTTGGGGGTGTTTCTGCTTCAGCTTAAGAGGTGTTTCTGGGGCTGTTGCTTTTCTGCTTGCAGTAAGTCAAGTTCTGGTAAGTTATGCTTTTATTTTGACTGTTGATATTATTTTGGTTTATGTAGCAGTGACACTGACTCTAGGCTTAACCCTAACTGCCTTCTTTTCTATTCCTTTGGAACCACACTGATCTTGTTTGGGGCTCAAAGCTTCAGACAAGCCTTGATATAATCAGCTCATTACAATGCTGTAATTGTTTCTCTTTGCAAGTGTACTGAAGGCAAAAAAATGGAGCAGAAACTAACAATTCAAAATTGCTAACAATTCAAAAATTGTACTCACCCTGGCTGATCCACTCCCCACTCACAATGTGCCATAATCACCCCAAATAAACTTGCACAATACAAACCCCTCACACAGCACATGCAGTTGGATACAGCTATGTAGCAATGTATTAATAAAAGACCAGATGAGAAAGAAAACATCTGCAAGTATCCCATAGGAAATGTCGCCTCCAGGATGTGTAAAACTGTGTGAACGTAGATAGCATATACTTCCTATATCCGTGGGGGTGAGGGGGGAGTAAGAACACCTCATTTGTGTTTTCTGAGGCACACTGACTCATTGATCTTCCTTAACACTCTACCTTTACCCTTCTGTCTGTCAATATTTTTGTGTTGTGGAAAATGTTCTTTTCCTATTCTGAAAGCTAAAAGCATAAGACAAACTTGCCCTTCTTCTCCAGCACAATAAAGAAAAAAAATCCAGGTTTAATATCTTCTGTTCAAAACAACACAGCACTGACAACAACTAAGGCACATTGTGAAATGAATATCGATAATATTGATTACTTCATGAATTTTCCTAGTGTTTTCAGTTTTTTTCCACTTCAAGATTCCTGCCCCAGTGTCCTAAGTTTCTCTGATGTAAATATGAACACTGCTGATTGGATTGAATAATCTGTAATAAAAATTCTCAACGGGTGTAAATTGGTGCAACTCTATACAAGATAATACAATTGCATGTATTTTTGCTAGCTGAGGAACTGGACCTTAGAAGAATTTTGCCTCACAAAGATATCACCATTTATTTCAATCAAACGTATTACTTATTTTAAGTTTTTTCATTCTTTTCTTCTTCTTTTTTTAAATCCATTTACTGTATGGCTTGCTGTTTTAAATATAAAATTGTGGCTTTGGAGCTAAGTTGTGTTTGGCCACAAGAGTCATTTTGTATTGTTTTTGTTCTCTGATTGGACAAACATAGCTTTTAGAGTTCAATTGTCAGTATACAAACTTAGAATTGGTCCTCAATTCATTCTGCAAAAACTTAGTCACATGAATGTTTATGGAAAGTGAGCACAGGTATGTGAACAAAGAAGAAGCAAATTCATTTCAAATGAAAATGTATATTCACAGAAAATATTTTGCAGTGTCATTCAGACCTACTCTTATCATAAGAATGAAGGGACAACAGTCTAAGGCAATGAAAATCTAAACTAATCCCACATTCCCCTCCTTCCATTGTGGCATTCAAGTTTCATTTTTACACTATCCAAAAACAATTTCTCTCTTGAAAACTCACCAAAATCCATCCCTTTTTTTTCTTTCTGCCCTTTTCACAACTGGAAAATCCAGTATTCACTATTTTTCTTTATGTGCCAAATTTTTCACATCACCCTAATTGTAAATAAATATGTTGCGAGGATACATTGGTTTAATATCTATTTGCAAAAAATATTTAGAAAATATTGCTATATGTGTGCTCCTTTTTTGAGATATCAGATTTGCTTATTTTGATATATATTTAGAATGTTTTGTTGAATCATGTGTAGCAAGCATACCTGTCAAGAAGACATAAATATGGTCTGCATGATCTTCCTAAATTTCTTAACCCCTTCAAACTTAAAATTTGATGATCATTCAAAAAATTGCACATACAGCTGGTGTATAAATCATATGTTCAGTGGCTCCATAACAGATATGCAGCTACCATGCTCTGGAAATGTTTTAGTCTCTGATTCTGCAGCAAAATCTGTTTGGTCAGGCTCTCAAAGTCGGGGCAGGACTCCTTGTGAGTGTTATAGTCTTCCTGCCTGGATACCTTTGAAAGATCAGGGCCATAGCAACTGCATATTAGTTCTGATGATCGAACTACTATTCTAACTGTCAGCTACCATGGGTTTTTGTTTGTTTGTTTTATACTACAGGGTGATATGGCAGTGATAATTTCTTCTTTTGGCCCACAAATTCACATTGATGTATCATATATGATACCATATATCATTTCTCTGAAATTCCACATTTTTCCCCCATTTAAGCCTAAATTAAAAATCAAGATCTCACATACCAGTGTATGATAAGTGTCACTTAATGCTGCTGATAACTTAAGTGGTATCCACTAGAAAGAGGAAAACAAATATGAATAAAAATTAGCCAGAAGACATTGCCTAGCAAACTCTATTACAGGCCCCACTGAAAGCACACAGGCCCCTAGCACCATCTTCAGCACTTAAACGGTTAGGTAAGCATCTGAATAACTTCGAAAATCCCAGCCAGTCCCAACTGACTGCTTAACCCTTCTTAGACCACATACAAAATGTTTTCAAATCAGAGATGGCCCACCTTTGACACTATGCTTATCACCCATTTGAAAAATCACATATATCTCTAGGTGAAAACTGGGTGCTGGTTAAGGTGCCTAAAGGGCAAACTAGGAGATTCAATCATTTTGAAAATATCAGACTTGCACTTAAACCGAATTAAACATAAGGCACTAAATGGTATTAAAGATCAAAGGGAAGCAGAGGAAATTCAGCAGACCTTTTTGAAGATGTATTTTTCAAGGCCATTTATCTGTACCCATCTACTATATGATAGATGTATGGACATATGCCATGTGTCACAAATGTAAAAACTCTGAACTTGATTTAATGCACTTTCTCTTGAAATGTGTAATGATTAAGGATTTCTGGGATAAGATATTTTAAAACACAAAAGATGCTCATCATAATCCAGTTTAGTGGATGATTTTATCCCATTTTAAAGGCAATAGTGCATATATATTGTATAAATGTGTTTGTGTAATCACTATGAAATACAGTAGTATGCACAAGAATATCCCACTGATCCTCCATGGGATTACAGGTCTATGGTTAAGGAGGAAGAATTTTATGACATAGATTATTTTCCTCCTGCTATATTTCGCAGTCAATGAGATGGGTGATTGAAGAATTTTAATTTGGATTGGATTAGGACTCCACAGAGAACATGAAACACTTATGCTAATAGACCTTGACCCGTCAAGGGAATGGACATGCAACTTGAATTTTTGCACTATTGTCACTTCCTTTTGAATTTGTATACAACGTGACTGTGCTCCATCCCCAGCTACTGTAAATCAGAAAACTATTGGAGAGACAAGGTGGTAAGGTAATATTTTTTATTGTATCAACTTCTGTTGATGAAAGAGACAAGCTTTCAAATTTACACGGATATAAAAGATCTCATTCACCACCCAGACCTGAAGAAGAGCTCTGTGCTTTCTTTAATTGTCAGGAAAGAATACCCAATTACATTTTCCATCTTGGGAGCATTATGTCAAACATCTGTCTGTGTAATGCCAAACATACTGTAGAGAATGAAAATTAGCTCCTGGGGCATAAATTTTCAGTAGGCTGGCCTCCCTTTGTGAACTCTGTTGGCACACACAAAAATTGTGTCTGCATTTTTATGCCCACAATTAAATTACTTGCACCTCTAATCTCATGAGTGCAAATCAGATAGAGATGCAACTATGATACTGAGTTGTGCTCGCAATTGATTTTACAGGTGCAAAAAATTAGTGTCATTTTGCAGGCCCAATTTGCACTCACAGAACAAAGGAGTTGGCCTCAGTCCTTCTGAAAACACATCCACAAAGCTTTTATTCTAAATTATATGATCAAAGAAAGGTACTACCAAGTCTGCCTGCCTACCTTCCTGTCTATTTGTCTACTGGTAATGATATGTTATCGTATATTCATTTGTGCATCTGCCATGTCTATCTATATTTATATGTATGTGTTTATGCACTCTTCTCTATTTATATTATTATGAAAATTAGTGGAAAGGTTTCATACTTACCAAACAAGGAGACAGCACATCCTTAACAGTAAAAGTCACCCAACATGTTATTCATGAATCTTATCCACATTTTAACTGATACATTTCTAGTCTTCTTATTATAAAACAAAAAAATGCATTCAGGTTTCTTCCTGCAGACCACAGTTTATTTGGCAAATACAGGAGCAAAGTTCAACCCACAGAAGAGCAAGTCAAATTGTATTTATTGCTGGGGTTCTATAAACTGAGTCATAATTGGAACTCTGAACCTGCAGAGGTCCTTGTTAATGTTAATGGACTGGCAAGGTCAGTAGCTTTCATGGTGAAAGCAAAAGAGCTGTCCAGGAGCTTAATGAACAGAATGCCATTTCTGCATGCTCCCCAAAGTGCTCAGAGCATCTGGAGCTGGTATGACTTGTTGCTATGTTGATGTTTTGCTGTTTTTGAATGCAAGTGGGAAGTGTTTGGTCTGGGGTTTGTTTAGAATGTTGGATTCCACATGGTTCTCTGCAGAAAACTTCAGTGTAATTCTACCCCCAACTCCCTAAACTCCTTGAAGGGGAAGTTAATAGCTGACATAATTGTGCAAGGTTTGGAGTGGAAATTGTCAGAATGGTCTTGCAAAGAGAAATGAATTATTACCATCAACTTGGTTCAAAATGAAGTGAATATGCCTTCTTTAATTGTCAGGAAAGAATACCCAACTTTTTTCATATCCACTAACAAAAACTCTGCTCAGTCTGGATTTACAGCACAGCTGCTAAGTTATGAGCGGGCAGAGTTGTTTTTCAAATAAAATAAAATGAGAAGGAAAGAAAAAGGATCCTCTTGTCATCTACTCTATCATCGTTGTTTCCCTAGAATGACTGCTAGCTTTATATCTCATTAACCAGCCCATTCAGAATCATTAGAGCTAGAGGGCTAATGAAGGCTTCTCTCTGTCTCACAATACCTATTAAAGCAGTCGACAAATCCTTAATGTGGTGTAACTTCCAATTAATTTTTTTAAGGTCAGTCTGTCACACTGCAGTCAGGAGTGTAACTGCCACATACAATTGCTTGGAGTATGAAGCTTAAGCTATTGACTCTTCAACCATTGTTATCACCTTCGGGTGAGTATATCTGTTTTCCAGTATACAGTGACCAGTTATACACAGATGTGTGTGCATGTATATTTGAGGACAACAGGAAAGACAAATAAAAGAGGATAAAAAAGTCCTCATCTATTATCTTTTCTCCGCAAATTTTGTCTTTATTTTGTCTATTGAGCTCAAAGGGACCTTACACTAGTGGAAGTTGGCATGACTGAACACAGCTCCACTCTCCCCTGCCATTACCCATCTTGCCTATATGCTGGGTTTGCAGCTGGCACACGAGCCTGTTCCATTTTATACTAGTGGGAAGTACCCTTCCACAAAAGTGATTCTCTGCTGCTGGTTTCTAACCCATATCCATCCCCTTCATGTCAAGCATGGCAAAGAGTCTGGTCCTGTGTGCTCGTCTACTATTTGACCCTTGTCCCTCTCCCCAGTAAGGGCAAATTTTGCTCTCTGGTTCACAGGCAGATGTCAACTCTTATTCTACTGTCTCTACATGTGCATGACTGGAGTTCAGTGTATATTAGTGTATAGCAGCAAATCAGTTATACTGTTTTGTGCCCCACGTTCAGGGTAACCATAAACCTCTGACTACCAAAACCTGGGAGTGGAATGCAGAGAGGAATCACTCCATAATTACCCTTCTCTGTACACTCTACCTGAAGCTCTGGTACAGGCCACTGTTGGAGACAGGATACTGGGCAAGATGGACCATGGTCTGACCCCATATGGCAGCTCTTATGTTCTCATAAGTTGAGATCTGCCATAGAATCACAGAACCATAGAAATGTAGGGTTGAAAGGGACCTCAAGGAATCATCTAGTCCATCCCTCCCACACTGAGGCAAACTCTCTGAATTTTACCTTTAATGCTTTAAATCAGGGCATCCAACAAATCACGTGATATTACCAGCTTTGTCCAATACTCTTACTTCAGTATGAATATAAGGCAGCTGGTTGGAGAGCTACAGGCACAACGAAGTTTCACTATGTGGTAGATGGTTTTAAATATAAGGAAAATATAGTTTTGAAAGATGGGCTGAACGAAGGTAATGATCCCTCCAAAGCATATTCAAACGGTGACAGGAAAAGTAAATTTTCCTTCAAATTGATGGTCTCTCTTAATTTAAAATGCCTTTAATTTCTTAAGGAGCACTGTACTCTTCCAGAGCAAATGCTATCAAAGATCCTCCATTAAATTGTCTATGGATTGTTACAGCAAGTAATGACCAAGTACAGAAGTAATACATTACAGAATGGGATTGTTTAATGCAACATAATTCTAGAAATATCTGATTGCCTCTTTTCAGCATCCAAAGTGGTTGTTTTTGGACATACTGTATGTGTGTATAAGATGCAATGCACTGGATCAATGTGCATGTTGATATTGCACTCTGGTTGCTGATCCAATGAGAAGATCATCTACAGCTGCAGTGAACACAAAAAATTTCCTCCATTTTCAGATATATTATTGATTCCAGGATATTTCCCTTTTAAGCACGGGGAATAGTTGTCAAACCTGTAGAATCTTTCCAAATGGGAGACTCTTTTAAAATGTAAGTACAACAACTTCATGTGGCAGAGATCTGTAGATTTGGAGCCAAAGGTCTTTCATTCCGTCACTGATGCCACATGGGAGCTAATAGCCAGTGTGACTATATGTGCATTGTACGGATTCAAAATAATTCCCAGCTGTTGAACATGAATTCCTGTGAATCTCTGACACATGGGATAAGTTTTGTATCATTAGGGGAGGAGGAAACATGTAGTGCAAGGGTTCACAAACTTTTTACTGGCACAGCCCCATTTTAATGAAATATATCCTGCTGGGACCCCACACAGCATAGAGGACACAATTTTGAAGAGCAATATGTCAGCCTCTACATAGTGTAACCTTTTACATACTGTACCACCACATGAGGAGGCCATTTTGCTTTATCAGATGGTATCCTCCACACAGTGTGACCTCATATGTATGGTCATGCAAGGTCAAATTGTGCAGAAGATGCCATTTTGTAGAGCAAAATGGTGTCCTCCAAGCATCCTGATCTTGCATGCACCGTACATGCGAGGTCATGCAAACAGAGCAAAATGGTGTCCTCTGCATAATAGGGATCAACACCCCTCATCTGCTGATGGTGCAATCCCATTTGGGGTTGCAACCCACAGTTTGGTTACTGCTTGAGGAATGTATTGTCTCAGTGCATGTGAGTATGTTGCCGTCTAGTGGATCATCCATAGGTACATTATAAGGCTTATTTCTGATGGCAAATAGGGACCTTTTTAAATGGTGGGGATATTGGGTTCTATGCTCATTGTCACTTGTATGGTTTAGCCTGTGACCAGTGAGTCTGTATGTGTGTAGCTTTTGAATGAGTTACTGGATCACTCCGGATAAAGTTTCATAGTGGGTTTATCAAAAGTTTTATATATATATATATATATATATATATATATATATATATATATATATATATATATATATATATATATACACAGAGAGAGAGAGAGAGAGAGAGGATCATGGAAATGTATTGGTTTGTTTATTTTATTTGGTTTACATCTGAGAGTAGCTAAAGCAGAACAGGCAGAATTTACTGGGGACATACCATTCTAACAGCAATGGAGATCTTCTGTAAAACCTTATTTTAAGTGCTTTTTCCATAACAGTAACTAAAGTAGTTAATAAAAATATAATAACTGTGCAGTGATGGTGCAGTTCAGGGAATAAACTACAATATATGCATTGCCTTAGTTAATGTACATTCTTCTGGCTATTTCTGTGGCAGTACTTAGTAATTCAAAGTGATTAAATTAAATTGTTTTTATATCTTTGTAATAAAGATAGAGTATACAGCTCTCTTCACTCAGTATAGGTTGAGATTTTATTGCTAAGCTTGATTCTTGCTTATAATTGGCCTTTTTGGTTCTCAATGAGCTGTGAATAAAATCTGTGATGTTTCAGATTACGTTAAGAAGGATGTGCTTACGAGTGAAGCACTTTCCGTTTTATGGGGAAATGATGAAGATTATGATTTCACTGTATTTGAAGTGCAAAATAAAAAGCCTTACATGATAATCACGATTCCTCTGTGTTCTTTGTTAATGACTATTGGCAGCTCCCAGGTTGATTTTCATATTACAATTTATCAGACTATTAAAAAGCAACAGCTATGGGACATTAACTAAGCATCACATGCAAAAAGCTGGATTTAAAGCATTGGTGCATGGATACAAGGGCATTATTTCTTCATGTGGACATGTGAGACAATCAGATACCATGATGGAAGAGGCAATCAGATACCATGATGGAAGATAGATAGATCATTATGACATAGAAACCAGAACATGTTATACACTTGCATTATATCACATACTAGCATGTAGTTTCAAGAAAAGGGTTTTTTTTAAGTTTGTAATGTAATTATTTTTTATAAATGCAATGCTAAAACATGCATTGTATCTTAGAACAGTTGACTCTCCAGGCCCCTAGAAAGTATTGGTTTAAAAGAGATATTCATATTTTGAATAACTTAAGAGTGTTCTCTTGTACAGTTATGTGGTGCAGTTGCAGTTATTATTGTATGGTCTAATTATACCTTCAACTAGATCGAGGGGAGATGGAGGACAAGATAACAATAATAAAGGATGTTTTTGCATAGACTTGCTGTATGTACAATTTGTAACAGCCTTTACTCATGCAAGTAGGCTTTACTCATGGACATAGTTTCAATAGGACTATTCACATGAGTAAGAATGATCTGTATGAACAAGGTTTAGAAGATCAGGTCCATGGTATATGGAACTCATACAATGCCTTTTATCGAAGTTGCAGAGGATTCATAAAATTGCTTTCACCTCTGGGACCTGGATTGAGAGCTAGATAACATCACCATTTTTTCATAATAATATGTATTGTTCAGCAGTTATCTCATCTTTACTGGACATTTGTCCCCATCTCTAAAACACCAGTGTTTATATTGGCACAATTGTCTATGTATATGCACGGGAGGCCTTAATAACAGCTGGTGTTTCATCAATCTTGTGAGGAAAATCATTTTTGAGAACTAAAATTCACTGAGTTTGAAAATATATATGTTTATGTCCCCCAAATTGCCTTTTAAGAAAGCATAGTCAGACAGTGCAAGTCAAAGTAGACTCATAAAACGTGGGTAATGAAGTGTTCCCTCCTCTCTTTCAATGACGTAATTTGGAAAAGGGTTGGTTTAACATAGTGTCTTTCTTTCCTCCTGGAAATTTTATTCCAAAAAGAAGCAATGTAGGTCAGCCTCCTACTGGTGTACCAATTAACAGGATATGTCCATTATATTTATTATCCCTCTGAAAGGTGTCAGACTTCACCTAAAGAGCAAGCAAAAACAGAATAACCTCAATTTGCAGAAAACTGTGGAGTGTGAATGTTCCTTATTTTTTTCCAGTGACTTGTTCCTCACTTTACTGTACAATCTATTTAAGCATTGCTGAATTTAAAATGCCAAGGTTTTACTATTGCCAGTATGTTTTGATGGCCCCATCTCACATTTTCAGTGACTATCACAGCAGTTTTATGCTCTAATAGGTACAGGAGATCTTCCCAGTTATAAGGTTGTCACTGGTACTGAACACTCCAGTAGAAATTTGGTTTCTTATTTTGTCTTTAATAATTTTGCCCTATTTTGAATGCTAAGAATCATATCATTGACTGCAGCATCTTTTTATCAGATCTGCTTTAGAGCAACACAGCACCCACTGATCATTCAACCATAGGGCACAGTAAAAGGATATGCTTCTAAAAAGTATTGCTCAGAGGAATGATATGAAAAAGGAATCACAATGGGTCTTGATGTTAATGGAAGTTACATCATTGTTTCAAGAGAAGAATAAACTTCTAAGAGGGGAAGACAAAATAGAAGAGACAGAAAATAGTTTCCACAAAATCCAGATGTCCACACACATTTATTGTAAAATATAGTGAGGGGGAAATGTAGCAGTCTTGAAGACAACATATTACTTTGGAAATAAACTAGAGCCCATGAAAGCTGGCATCATTCTAATCTCAGCACTTCCATTTCCAGATTGTTATAGTGACTAATGTTTTTTACTGTTAAATTAAAAAAAAGGGGGGGGGGGAAATAGGAACCTAAGTGTTTATACATAGGCCACATGGGTACACAACTCCCATCAACATTAAAATGGATTGCAAGTATCTAGAGGGTAAAATCCTGGCTCCATTCAAAAGGCAAAACTCCCATTGACTTTAGTGGAGCCAGGAATTCACCCTGAGAAAAGGGAGGAATGAATGTGATGTCAATGGAGGACATATGGTCTTGTGTGCAAAGCATTGATTTAACATTTGACCCAGGAGATCAGTGTTCCTGGGTCTCCATCTGACTTCCTATGTGATCATGAACAATATCTTCTGGCTCAATCTTGCTGCCAAAATGCCAAAACTCCCAGTGACTTCAGTGGTGAAGAATCAGGTCTTTAATTTCTTTGTGCCTCATTTCCTCATCTGTAAAAAGAGAATGATAATATACTTCCCTGTCTTTCGGGGTTGCTGGGAGGATACATCTATAAATGCCTGGGAGTTGCTCAGATACTACAGAGATGGATGCTAAAAGTACCTCTTAATAAATAAAACTAAAAGGATCTGGCCATAGACCTTTCAAAGTGTATATTGGAGAAAAAAAGGGGGGGGGGAAATAATTTAAAGCCAACTAGTAATGCAATTGTTTGTGGGGCGTTTTGCCAACGTAATGAGGAAGTTATATAAAGTTTAATAAAGAACTTTATGAGGCAGAATTTTCTAATCTTTATACATATAATCAGAGCAGAATTTATTAGAACATCAGTGGGAGGAGCTACAATGTGTTAAACAAGTGACATAGCAATTTAGTGCACATGAAAATCATTTATCAACAAATCGTTGACTCCTTAACATAGGGATAAAAAGGTCTATGAGCAGGGACTATATTTCACTATGTACTTGTACAATGGACAGCACAATGTGGCCTCTTGATGTTACCCTAAATAATAATAATAATAATAATTAATAATTAATAATAATTGATAGTTACCCTGAATAGATCACTAATCTCAACTCTGAAGGGCAAATAGGGTTGCATGCATATAAATGAGAGCAGAATTTAGCCTGAAAAGCTATTCGATATTAGAGCAGGGTCATATTCATCCTGTATGTAATTTCCATATGTTTAAATTAACTCTATCATTTTATTAGAAAGACAAGGTAGGTGAGCTAATATCTTTTATTGGACCAAATTCTGTTGGTGAGAGAGACAAGCTTTCAAACTTACACAGAGCTCTTTGTCTGGTCTGAGAACACTAGCATTTTAGTTCAAACAAGTCACTAGTGTAATATGTAAATTATGGTACACTCTGGACCATTGTTTGTAGAAATGAATTAGCCATTGGATCTCAGTCATTTCTCCTAATGCAGGAAAATCTTCCATTAAAGTACATAGGAATTTTACTTATCTAAGAATGTTGAATTGCTACCATGGAAATGCAGGTACTTGCATGTATTGTGATAGCAGTGATCAAGTAATTCCTCTGTCTTCCCTACCTCTACCTCCTGTTGCATACCTTCCCTAAGATTTAAGGGACAAGCTCAAACACAAATAACTAGGGCTGTCAATTAATCACAGTTAACTCATGCAATTAACTCAAAAAATTAATCGTGATTAATCTCTGTTTTAATTGTACTGTTAAACAATAGACAACCAATTGAAATTTATTAAATATTTTGGATGTTTTTCTACATTTTCATATATATTATATTCTGTGTTGTAATTGAAATCAAAGTGTATATTATTTTTGATAACAAATATTTGCACTGTAAAAATGATAAACAAAAGAAATAGTATTTTTCAATTCACCTCATACAAGTACCATAATGCAATCTCTTTGTTGTGAAAGTGCAACTTACAAATGAATTTTTTTTGTTACATAACTGGACTCAAAAACAAAACAATGTAAAACTTCAGAGCCTACAAGTCCACTCAGTCCTACTTCTTGTTCAACCAATCACTAAGACAAACAAGGTTGTTTACATTTACAGGAGATAATGCTGCCGTCTTCTTATTTACAATGTCACCAGAAAGTGAGAACAGGTATTTGCATGGCACTTTTATAGCCAGCATTGCAAGAAACTTATGTGCCAGATATGCTAAACATTTGTATGCCCCTTCATGCTTTGGGCCACCATTCCAGAGGACATGCTTCCATGCTGATGACGCTCATTAAAAAAATAATGCATTAATTGAATTTGTGACTGAACTCTTTGGGGGAGAATTGTATGTCCCCTGCTCTGTTTTACCCACATTCTGCCATATATTTCATGTTATAGCAGTCTCAGCACATGTTGTTCATTTTAAGAACACTTTCACTGCAGATTTGACAAAAGGCAAAGAAGGTATCAATGTGAGAGTTGTAAAGGCAGCTACAGCACTCAACCCAAGGTTTAAGAAGTACCTTCTAAAATCTGAGAGGGAAGAGGTGTGGAGCATGCGTTCAGAAGTCTTAAAAGAGCAACACTCTGATGCGTAAACTACAGAACCCGAACCACCAAAAAAGAAAATCAACTTTCTGCTGGTGGCATCTGACTCAGATAATGAAAATGAACATCTGTCGATCTGCACTGCTTTGGATTGTTATCAAGCAGAACCCATCATCAGCATGGACTCTCGTCCTGTGGAATGGTGGTTGAAGCATGAAGGGGCATATGAATCTTTAGCACATCTGGCACTAAATATCTTGCGACGCCAGCTACAACAGTGCCATGAAAATGCCTGTTCTTTCAGGTGACATTGTAAACAAGAAGCAGGCAGCATTATTTCCTGCAAATGTAAACAAACTTGTTTGGCTGAACAAGAAGTAGGACTGAGTGGACTTGCAGGCTCTAAAATTTTACATTGTCATGAAAGTTGAACTTACTATATAGAATTATGTATAAAAACCTGCATTCAAAAATAAAACAAAGAGATTGCACTACAGTACTTGTATTAGGTGAATTGAAAAATACTTTTTCTTTTGTTTTTTTTTACAGTGTAAACATTTGTAATCGAAAAATAAATATAAAGTGAGCACTGTACACTTTGTATTCTGTGTTGTAATTGAAATAAATATATTTGAAAATGTAGAAAACATCCAAAAATATTTAAATATTCTATTCTATTTAAGTATTCTATTATTGTTTAACAGTGCAATTAATCGTGATTAATTTTTTTAGTCGCTTGACAGCCCTACAAATAACCAAAGGTTCAGACTGTATTTTTTAGCCATGGTCTGCACTGGAGGTGGGTCTAGAAGGAGCCCAGGGGAAATTCTGACAGATACAACTCAGATTCCTCATGAGATCCTATGGATTCTGCACTGACAGCTCTGCTGCCACTCTGTCAAAGATGCAGCATACACTCCCCCCTGTGACTATCCCAGAGAACTGGCCAATGCAAAGGAGAAGTAAGGCGGCTCGTATTTTGCCTCCTAGCTCCCTTTCATATAACTAGTGGCAATCTTAGCTGAGAGCAGTGCATGTATTCCCCAGTGACTCCCTCACAAAGTTATGGGATTGTAGTGGTGGGAAAGACTCCTTGTGCCCTGTTACCCCTCTTGCACATACAGCCAGACACAGTCTAGACCCCAAGGTTTAACCTTTAGATGGGTAGGAGTTAATCTGTCCCTCTCTTTCCTAATCGTCTGAAGAGTTTCACTGCGGTTAGTTTGGAAAGCACATTAATTGTAAGGGCTGTTTTCAGCAATGCATGTCATTTAGAATTTCCCAGGCTGATGGGTCATCACTATGAGACGTCATGCCTAGTTACCTCTGTCCAATACTATTATGTGACACGGCTGGTGATAACGCATCAGCCCAATGAAAGTGAAAAATAAATGGATTACTGAGCACTACAGTTAACTGTTTCAGACAAACAAATCACTGTTAAACTGTTTACCTGTTTAGAAAAGTAAAATAGCAGCTATGCGCAAAACAAGATGTGGGCAATGTTTTTCCAGAACATAAGTGGGCAGCAGGAGCTGTTATATATATCAGCCATGCATTAACTGTACCGAGGAAGAATTTTCTTTTGGTAAAATAGAAATTGCAGTACACATTGTTACATGTTAACTGAGAAAAGGCAAGGAACATGAAAAACTTAAGGACGCCATGGCAGCACATTTTGTGTCAATTTGCAAGCTTTAAGGGGTGCCTTTTCTGGAAGGAAAATATAACCTGCAGTTGGGTTTTATTTTATTTTGTTTTTCTATTGCTTTAGTATCATGTACAGGGCTGTTTGAAAATCTTTGAAAGTGTTTTTCAACAGAAATTTGAGGTTTTACCCAAATGAATCTTTTTCACAGAAAATGTTTGCTTTCTGTGACCAAAAAAATCACATTTTCATTGAAAATTTGAAAAATGAAAAGTTTTTAGCTGAAAACCAAAAACTTTTTAAATGAAAAGTGAAAACTTTCAGCTTGTGGCCAAGTTCTCCTCAAAAAATTATGAAATTTTGTTTTCTTTTGTTGTTGTCATTTGCTGTGGACCCCCCCTCCCGTTTTCTGACCATCTCTATCAATATATCATCAGCATGTAAACTATATACTCCAGTCAGAAAGGCACTGTGCCAAAAAGATTTGTGGAGATGTGGAATAATGGGAGGAATCCATTCCCAGGCTGGGGAGTTGCAGTGAAGTTGCTGTGCATCTGCGAGTGCAGTCTGCTAGAGCATGTCCAAAACAAATCCATGGGCAGTGAGATCCAACAGCACTGTGCTTCACAGCACACCAGGGTTGACAACTTGTTGCATGAGAATCTGATTGGTTTTACTGCCTACAGGGCCTTCTTCATCCCCTCAGGGTAGGGAGAAGGGGAGAATTTGCCCCTTAATATGTTGTATGTGCTGATGTACCCACCTCAGAACTCAATAGAGCATCTGAAGGAAGAGATACCAATAATATAAAAATGTTTTTATATGACAGTAAATGACTGGATACGTCTTTTCTTCACAGGCTGGAATTTTCAAAAGCACCTTAGAGAGTTAGGCATTCATTTGGTGTTGGGCACTTAACTCCCTTAAGTGCCTTTGAAAATCCCAGCCATACTCACTTTTTGTTGGTAATAAAATAGTAATAATATATTACATCTATTTAACAAGTAATACCCATTGAGAAATTATATGTTGAGAAAGCTGGCTGCTGGGGGAGGTAGACTGGCAGAGAGTGGGAAGATGAGAGAATATACAAAGCTGGCCTTACAAATAGATAATGAAAAGTTAGAATCAAAGAGCCATATTAAGGATTTGGGTATGGTTTCTTGACTCTGACTTTAATGAATAGGAGCCACATACAAGTATCTGAAGAAGCAAAGGAGTCAAAAACCTGGAACAAAAGAGAGAAAGATTAGATTAGATTTGAGGTGAGATAAAACAGCTCCAATTAACTCAGTAAGAATAAGAGAGAGAGATTAGAATAATAATTGTGTGTCTTTTTTGTCTAGCCAAGAGTTTCAAGGTGCCATACACAAAATGCAGTGAGATAAATGAACACTGAAAAAAAACAAATATAAAATGCATAAAATTAAATCAACACACCCTGTGAAAAGCCTTGGGGTTTGGAAAGGTTTTCAACCCACTAACTGGGGTTAACTTTGAAGTTCTTCTAAGGTCAGAAGAAGGGCACTCAACAAACTCAAAGTCAAAAGCCAAAAATATTAACAGTACTCCATCTGGCTCAACAGCAAGCCCCACGCTATAAAATCCCTTACCCTCTGACCTAAGAAGATGAAAAAATATTTAGAAAGCCAGAAGCAGAGTGAGCTATTTATTCATTCACATATAATGTTAACAAAACACGTGTACTGAAGTTTCCTTGCGGGCTTTTTTCTCTAATCTACCTTTTGACAGACAGTGAACTCACTCAATGTATATGAACTTTTGGTTAGCCTTGAGTGTGTCAGTCATTCATTTTTTTCTTGCCAGGCAGTATAGCTGGAAAAAGTAAAGAATACCTGTATAGAGTTCCTGAGTGAAGCAACTTCAAGTGCACAGAGCTTTATAGTCATTGAAAGCATGACAGATGTAGTGTAAATAATGTCTAAACATACAAGGCATGTGCATTTGTTCAGAGTACACGTCACTGTGAAAACAGCTAAGAACTACAATGTTTCAGCATAGTATATATAACTGAAATTCATCCTGATTGATGAGGCTCAACTAAGATACTCTACTAGGACTGGTTGAAAATTTTCCGTTGAAACTGTTTTTGAACAGAAAATCAGGTTATGGACAAAAGAAAGAATTTTGTCATGAAAAGTGTCTGTTTTCTGAGAAAAAAAAATTTTTTTATTTAAAAAAACCTCACAAAAACCAAAAACTGAAATATTTTGGTTTCTGAAATGCTGTCACAATGCAACATGGGAATTGTAGTTTGGGTGCTTCATGGTCCTATTTTTCTGTGTGGGCTGTGCTCTGCAGCTGGACTACATCTCCGATGACGTACTATGGGCATCAGACTCCCCTGAGGCATCACCAGCCCTCACCAAGTTGGTGCATCATGGCAGTAGTGATCCAACCAGAGAGCCCATCCCACACAGAAGAATGGGAACATGAGGCACCTTCACTACAGTTCCCATAGAATCATAGGACTGGAAGGGACCTTGAGAGGTTCAGTCCCCTGCAATCATAGCAGGACTAAGAATTATCTAGACCATCCCTGACAGGTGTTTGTCTAACTTGCTCTTAAAAATCTCCAATGATGGAGACTCCACAACCTCCTTAGGCAATTTACTCCAGTGCTTAACCACCCTGACAGTTACAAGGTTTTTCCTAATGTCCAACCTAAACTGCCCTTGCTGCAATTTAAGTCCATTGCTTCTTGTCCTATCCTCAGAGGTTAAGAAGAATAATTTTTCTCCTTCTTCCTTGTAACAACCTTTTATGTATTTGAAAACTTATCATGTCCCCTTTTAGTCTTCTCTTCTCCAGACTAAACAAATCCAATTTTTTCAATCTTTCCACATATGTCATGTTTTCTAAACCTTTAATCTTTTCCGTTGCTCTTCTCTGGACTGTCTCCAATTTGTCCACATCTTTCCTGAAATGTGGCACCCAGTTCCTGACATGTGGTGCCCAATACTCCAGTTGAGGCCTAATCAGCACGGATTAGAGGGGAAGAATTACTTTTCGTGTCTTACTTACAACGCTCCTGCTAGTACATCCCAGAATGATGTTCACTTTTTTTGCAGTAGTGTTACACTGTTCACTCGTATTTAGCCTGTGATCCACTATGGCCCCCAGATCCCTTTCCGCAACACTCCTTCCTAGGCAGGCATTTCCCATTTTATATGTGTGCTCCTTCCTAAGTTAAATATTTTGCATTTGTCCTCAATGAATTTCATTCTATTTCCTTTGGACCGTTTCTACAGTTTGTCATTTTGAATTTTAATCCTAACCTCCAAAGCACTTGCAACCCCTCCCAGCTTCGTATCATCTGCAAACTTTATGTGTACTCTCTATGCCTCATTTATGAAGATATTGAATAAAACTGGACCCAGAACTGATCCCTGTGGGAACCCACCTGATATGCCCTTCCAGCAGGGCCAGCTCCAGGGTTTTGGCCTCCCCAAGCAGCCAAAAAAAAAAAAAAAAAGTCGCGATCGCGATCTGCGGCGGCAATTCTGCGGAAGGTCCTTCGCTTTGAGCCGGAGTGAGGGACTGTCCGCCGAATTGCCGCCGAATAGCTGGATGTGCTGCCCCGCTCTGGAGTGGCCGCCCCAAGCACCTGCTTGACAAGCTGGTGCCTGGAGCCGGCCCTGCCTTCCAGCATGACTGTGAACCACTGATAACTGCTCTCTGGGAATGGTTTTCCAACCAGTTATGCACCCACCTTAGAGTAGCTCCATCTAGGTTATATTTCCCTGGTTAGTGTATGAGGAGGTCATGCAAGACGGTATCAAAACCATTACTAAAGTCTAGATACACCACATCTACTGCTTCCCCCCATCCACAAGGCTCATTATCCTGTCAAAGAAAGCTTTTAGGTTGGTTTGACAGGATTTGTTCTTGACAAATCCATGAGGAGTGTTACCTGTCACCTTATTATCTTTTAGGTGTCACGAGGCACCACAGCTGCATTTCCAAATTGAAATATTTCAATTTTTGATTTTTCACTGAAAAGTCAACATTTTCCATGAAACCTCCCCCCCCACACACACTATTTTCCAACCACCTCTACTCTCTATACATTTAGGCTTACGATGGGGACTATGTGCAAGTAGCCATTA